>NC_137033.1:41481107-41663654 GCF_032717465.1 Coenobita brevimanus
TCATGTTTTTTCTCATCTCT
The DNA here is from genome assembly GCF_032717465.1 of Coenobita brevimanus. Classification (NCBI taxonomy): domain Eukaryota; kingdom Metazoa; phylum Arthropoda; class Malacostraca; order Decapoda; family Coenobitidae; genus Coenobita; species Coenobita brevimanus. The sequence goes on from NC_137033.1 coordinate 41,481,128, forward strand.
CCCCACTTCTCAGGTTTTTTCCCCTGCCCTCTTCCTGTCTGTCTCCCTCTCCTGTTCCCCTCTCCTCACTAGACGTTCAGTATCTGCAGTGGATCATAATTGTTAGAACATAGTCAACCAACCCGACCCGAATTATTACTCAAGTCTAGATGTGAAGTAGTACTGAGCAGCCGTCGACCTCTGTCTAAAGCATTTCAACAAGGGGTCGTAATTTGTGTTTTATTCTTGTTATCTCTTAACAATTTTAATTGCATCAGAGAAGATTTTCGTACTGGAGGTGTTAGATTCAGCTTTCAATAACCTTTTTAATATAAACGTCGATCCGAATTATAAAGTAATTGTCGTGAGTTGGCAGTATAATGATAAAGAGAAACGTAATTGTGTTGAAGCAGTTTATGCGTTTGTTCACTGAAGTGACAGGTGAGGGTGGGAGGAAAAAATTTCTTAAGGTAGGACCAGACACGTGATACAATTAATATCTTACAATGAAAGCATGTCAGAATTTTACATAATCGTTGGATACGCAAAGAATACTGAACAAACATGTGCAAACTTCCTTAATCCTCGTGTACTGACTGTGAACTGGAAGCTGTTTTTTGTTATTAAAAAAAAAAAAAAAAAAACAATGTGGGTGGGTTATGAATACTATAAAATTGATACTGCTACAAGATCCCAAGTTTCACTAGTGTCATTATCAACGGAAACGCCAATGCAATTTCCTGGACCATGAATGGGAATTTAGTTTCCCAGCCATACAGCTGTTCTTCAGACCCCTCCACGTGATGGAATGTAGGTAGCTTCTCAGGTGGGTGAAGAACAACCTAACACATCACAGGATGAGGGTGCGAGTCCAGGGTCAAAATTTTACTGATTGCAATCTGGACAGCAATACACCCCAGGAAAACATCCTGATATCACAGTACTGGTAATGTCCTTTTCGAAAACCGTTAGAACTTCTATTGTTCTGAATGTAGTAAGCTTCATAACAAGTAACACAACTAATGAGACCCTTGGTTTTATAAAAGTGGTCTGAGTAATGAGCTGAAAGGCTGACCTACAGTCATCCCTTTCTTAGGAGGAGGTTCAGGATGCAGGGCGTTTAACTGGAGTGAATTCTGATGCAGCAATGCCTCAGACAATGAAATAGTACCGATATCAGTTGCCAGAGTCATTGTGATGAAGACAACAGCTTCAGGACTGATATTGACTATGAATGTGTTAGGCTTCTTATCATCCGCACCGTCAAAGCCATCAGTGACCACAGCTTCAGCCTAGGTCACACTTTGAACCCCAGGTTTACAAGGTTGGCATCACAACCATGCCGTGAGGACCAGGACTAGCTATTTTGCAGATGAATATATAAACTAACACTATCCATCAAATTTAATACATTCAGCCTTTCTCATTCACCTTCTCATGGACCTGAAGCACCTCATCCAGCATACACCTCTCACCCTCCATAGAAAACAACATTTGTCATAGACCATATTGTTAGCACTTTTAAACGAGCCGACTTTGAGTCACTACAAATATGAGAATAGAGAGAGGCTACCATGGCAAAGGCAAAGCAAGTTATAATCGCAATCTGCTTCAGAGATGAACTAATGAGCTTAACGGGGCGATGTAGAACAGCCTCTGCCTTCAGTGGAGAAATTTACAGGCGGTTAGTTTCTCACTCTTGTCTACCATACAGTCCAAATTATTTCGAGTTGCCTTATGAGTACATATTTTGGTAGGATTTAATACCATGTCAGAGGGGCAATGTGATCACATGCAGTGTCATGTGAATTCAGAACTTTGGAACAACTCAAATACTCCGTCATATCAAAAAGTCGTCAGAAACTAAAAATATTTGTAGGATATCATACACGTCATCCAGTCACAGCCACAAATACTGTAAATTTAATTTCCGCTAGCTCGCTATGTGGACCTTCTAGTAAGAGTTGATAACTAATCACAGCTAACATGTACAAAATACATAGTCTTAGAAATGGAAGACAGCTATGTTGAACTTCGGCTGCCAACTAAAAATGGCTTTAATCTAAGTACAATTGAAAAGATATCAAACAAAAAACAATTTAGTATGCTATGTAAATTTTATCAGGAAGCAAAGTTGGATAGAATAAGAAGTATGTGGCAATGACTGAATAGAACCGTGCTGAAATGAAAAACGGACGAGGTTGAACCCTTCCATACGATGAAGTCATTATAATTATTTTCATTTTTATTTATTGTCACCGGACGATTGTAGTCTGAAGGAGTTGGATATTAACATCGATAACTATCTTTAATATTAGAACCCCTAATTTTAATATGATCATCCCCTTGTAGCCTCGTTAAAACAATGTAGCCCATACACCATCGTACAGACTAAGTCATAAAGTAAATGAGAGGTCGCGGAAACCTGAGCAGATAATTAGCAGAGGAAGTGTAAAGCGAAATGAATACAATTAAGACAGTGACAAGGCAGGTGGAAAATGGCAGGACAAAATAATATCGGACAAAATGAACAACCAGAGGAAATGAGAGCTAAAACGAGAGGAGGGAGAGAGAAGAGAGGAAGAAGATAATAAATGGAAACATTAAGCACGGTGAGCAAGACAAGCATGTGAAACTGGAAATGGAAGAAGCTTAAACATGAGTGGAGAGCCAGAGAGGCTAGAATAGACAGAGCAATTACATGTGAGGATAATGACACACACACACACACACACACACACACACACACACACACACACACACACACACACACACACACACACACACACACACACACACACACACACACACACACACACACACACACACACACACACACACACACACACACACACACACACACACACACACACACACACACACACACACACACACACACACTCTTTTAGTTCCCCCTCCTCCTCCCCTCATAACCATACCCTCCCAATGCTCTCTCTCTCTCTCTCTCTCTCTCTCTCTCTCTCTCTCTCTCTCTCTCTCTCTCTCTCTCTCTGTCCATAAGCAACCACATTATTATACACCCAAGAAGGCAGAATGGAGAAGAGTTACAAATAAATGATAAAAAATGGGAATTAGGCAGTTTGTGGCTCTGTAAAGGAGACGCCAAGAAGGAAGGAGGGAGAGGAATTTAGATTAAGAAGTAAGAAGGAGGAATGAGACGGGAAAGAGGGAGGAAAGAAAAATGTAATGAGAACGCAGGAAGAGGAAAGTCGAGGCAGAGAAGAATCAAGAGGTATGGGAGAGTAAAGTTATGAGAGAACACAGGGGAAGAGAATGAGGATAGGAATAGGATGTTGTGAGAGAGAGATAGATAGATAGATAGATAGAGAGAGAGAGAGAGAGAGAGAGAGAGAGAGAGAGGAAAATAAGAAGGTAAAGTAAGAGAGAAGAAGAGATAATATCATGAAGAGAGAGAGAGAAAGAAGGAGGGAAATTGAGTGATAAGTAAATGGGGAACATTGATGAGAAAAGAGAATATTATAACAAGAAGAGGTGTTAAGGCACAGCAAACCAGTCCCGGCAGTCATTTTGGTGCAGACGTATAAACACAACATGATACCTAGTCATAGATGTCACGTATCAAAATTGGAGTAATTCGGGTGTGACAATTTTATACCCATTTGAAGTTTTAGGCCCGGCCCACCTCACACTGACACCCCAGCCACTAACTGGGGGATGACCCCCCTGATGTAATGAGGCATGTTATATGACGAAGATTTGAAAGATGCACCTTCAGGTTTTGGCTTCATGACGGTATGACGAATTTGAAGGGAGTTACGCAGAAAAAACGAGTTTTACCCGGCCCCGTTTTTGTTTTTACATTTTCAGGCCCTACAGCCTAGGCCATGGCCCATTTGGCCCAAAATTTAATAATGTGTTCAGAAGGAAATATCCCATAATCACTGTGATTTTAGTCATAATCACACCAATATTTTTCGCGTAAAGTTGTTAGACAGACAGACAGACGAACAAACAAACACACAAACCGAATGAAAACGATACCCGACCCCGAGCCCCTCGGGAACGGCGAGGGTAAAGAGGAAAGCAGATCACAATGGAAAGTTAAATGTGAAAGGGAAAGGAAATGAGTGAAAAACGGGGGAAAGAAGAGTTGAGGAACAGGGACAACGGATTAAGGGAAAATGCAATAAAGCAAATAACACACTGTCAAGTAGAGGTATGTGGAAGGAGGGAGAGAAACTAGTGAAACAAAAGAACAAAATTTGAAAGTGAAAAAGAAGATGGAAAATTAGCGATAATGTGATGATGGAGAATGTCAGTGAATAATGGAATTAAGATAGAATTGTGGGAGAAAACACACACACAGACACACACACACACACACACACACACACACACACACACACACACACACACACACACACACACACAGGAATAGGAATGGTGGTGGAATCCCAGACGAAAAATATATATAAAAATAAAATGAACTAGATTATTATGTGACAATGTGAAGTTATGAATGAATGAATGAATATGTGGATGTACTGAATAAGCCGGCAAGAAATGGGTTTGGCTCTCTCTCTCTCTCTCTCTCTCTCTCTCTCTCTCTCTCTCTCTCTCTCCTTAATTTTGTGCTGGGATATGACTCACTCCCCTCTTCACCAACTTCTGCACTAGATATTCATCATTGTCTTGGCCGATGAAGGTGATAAATGCCTCCTCACTAAAGCTTGTAAATAAAACAATATGTAGTTCCTTAAAATGACAATGTCAATGGCTCTTTCAGCATTTTTCAATCTTTTCACAGAAGCAGCAATGAACAGACCCGCCCTCGGGAATATATAATGGTACCGAGACTGCTGTTGTTTTAACTCATGCTGCACTACACTCTTTTTACTTTAACTTGATGCAAAATTACCATCTGAACATTTTTAATGTTAACATGTAGCCAGATACTAACACTATATTATGACGCTAGTCCCGAGTAAGTGCTATAGAGATGTGATAACAGATTTAACTGGCGTTGCCCGGTCAAAAAAAAAAAAAAAAAAAAAAAATAGCGAACACTAATTCTATTTGTTCTATCTCAGTCTTTCGTTCTACTCCAGAAAGACCATGTACCTCTTATGTTTTTGAAGAGGAATTATAAGACGTCCAGGAATTTTCTCTCCCAGCTTTCGCAGGCTAACGCACAGTATTTGTGCGCACTTGTTTACTATTGCCGGAAAAAAATGACCTCCGACCGCTGACCTCGAGTGACCTCGGAGGTCAATCTCACATAGCCTTCGTCCGAACTGCAGGTCACATGACTCTCCATGCCAAAAATTGGTCTGCAGAGATACCCGGCGTTGCCAGGGGCAAAAAGGCAAACGCTCTACCGGTGACCTCAGATGACCTAGATCTGAAATTTGACCCCTTAAAACCTCCCTTGGGTCACCCTGATTCAGAGTATGCTTGTGTCTGGGGGTCTCTGGCCCTTGGTTTGGGGGTGATTTAAGGAAAAACAAACAACGCGGCTCTTTTATATATTGACCTACAGGTAGCCACAGCTTGATGTTATTTCGCCTCTGAGCTGCGTGAAATAATATACAAAAATTCAGAACTATCAAAATCTGGCCAACGTAAGATAAACGAAAAAGTAAGCAGTCTAGGGAAGCGTCCCGGATACATATCTAGCTAAACAACTCCAGTTGATGTTCCCCTCAGACATTAAGGAAAGTACATGTATTAAGGACCAGCAGAAGTCTTTTAATTAACCAGCTTTCTCGTTCCTTTAGTATTATCCTAGACCCAAGTCAAACGTACCTCTGAGTCACAATTTGTCTCTGAGCATCTTCGGGCAGGAATTATGTTCTTTCTCCGTTGTACCTCAATCTTTCCATCAGGCTCTACCAGCCAGTACTCACATTCTTCTATGAAAGCACACCAAAATCAGCAGTATACTAGTCGTTGTGGCATATCGCCAGCTCTCCTTCATCTGCTCATGACCTATAGTCGGTGCTAGGGACTTCCTCCTCTCCCTGACACACCATTAGGGTAAAGAGGCAAACAACCTGCCATATTGTAGATATTCTTACCTCCCCAAAACACTGCATTCGAGTGTAAGACAGATGAGAATCATACATACTGTATACTGTATAATTGTGTAACGCTCCGTTTGTGAAACTGTCCAATTCATGAAATGAGCAGTGTGGCTGTATACGGTAACTGATGAACAGAATAGTAAATCTGCTCAGCTCAGGAAATAAGCAACATCGTCTGGAATATAAGAACCTTCTTGCATATCTGAGTGACTGGGCACGTCATGCACATCATGCAAGCACGCAGACAAACAATAACCAACGGACTCACTCAAACCATGCATCTCTGCCAAGACACGTAGTGACAGTCAAACAAGTAGTTGTTACAAGTCCACTGCTGGACAAAGGCCTCCTCCAACGTTTTCCATGAATTCCTTGATGGGGCCAATCTCCGCCACTCTTTGCCTGCGAACTTCTCTATCTCATCTCTCCACCTCCTGTCTGGCCTTTTTCTGCTACACATAGTCTCTTGGAGCCCAGTCAATCAGCCTCCGTTCTTTGAGAACGGGATAGTTGATTTTCCAATTGATTTTGTCAGTTTCCAGGTCTCATACCTGTACGCATTTTCCCAATGTCAATTGCTATTGGGCACTCTTGCGAGATGCTTGAGCCATGGGTGACACTCGGGTCGTACCTCACAAATTAACCACATCATTCACTTGTAACTGCCCTCAGTGTATTCCCGGCAAAAGGCAAAAAAGAAGCCCAACCTACCCGACCCTACCCTACCCTATACTAACCTCACCAAACCTAAATCGGGTTAGGTGTTGAACTCCAATAGACTAAGCGAATGTGCTACCCACACGTCACAGCTGTGATTATACATTCTTTTTATTCTTCAAGTTTTATACTTATTGGCAAGCTACTTTTTATGACATCTCTATGTTTACCGAAAGCTCTCAATAGGGCAGTGCATGAAAGCCAATGTAACACTCAAAGATCCAGTGGGGTAACATGCTCCATCCGTTAGTGTCTCAGCAGGGTTTCAGTTCAAAAGTCTTTGGGGCTTATTCAGTGTCTTTTCATGAGAGCTGTGACAACTGTGCGCGACCCGGCACCATGCTGTTTATCTTTGATGCGTAATATGATTTCTGTTTTATTTTAATTCATTTTTTGTGTCCAGCCGTTAATATTCTTTGATTACATTATACGGTGTTAATATTATCATGTATGAGCCCTGGAATGCTTTCCTAACTTACATGAGGTAAACAACATGGCGGTTCCATTGGCGTAGTTAACGCCACTCAGTCTCTAGATGGCGCTGGGTTTATTGCTCACATGATACCATTCATGTAGGCTATTAGTGACTTGTCATTCTGGCTTTGAATATCTGGGCTATGTAGCTACTCACTTGATTAGGCAATGGAGAGTGAAACAGCAGAAAAACTGAGGATGACGCAACTCTTGTAGTCAAGGAAACAAATAAAATGTTAAACATACTGTTTAAAAGTGAGATTTGCCAGTAAGGTAGTCGAGGAGCTTCTCGACTTTTCCGTTGTTTTCCGTGGCTTCGGTACGAGTCAGAGTTGCCAGTTTGCCTGCTGTTTGTGAGTGTAGTTATTTCGAGAGTTATGCATTAATTTTTGTGCTTTTTTTTTTATAATGTTTTATTTATGTCATTGTTAAATTTTTAAATTTGATTTGGGTTTGTATGATAAATAATTTACAGTGTTATGTAAGAAAACTCTGGCATGTATTGATGTCTCCTAGTTGGTAACTGTTAACTGTTGCCCTGTCGAGTTTGTGCTAGAAGTTTCTCTAGTAACGTAAGGCTATATAAGGTTAGGGAAGTGACTAGAGCAAGGAGCTCTTGCTCGCAGTCATGGAGGCAACACGAGACGCTCCTAGGCAACGCGAGGTGCTCCTGCTCTTCCGTCTTCCGCCTGCTACCTGTCGAGGGGGGAAGAGAGTAGCCTCCAGCTAGCTCAGGGCCAGACAAAGCTAACTGGTGCTGTGGTTTGGTTCAACGTTGTTGGGGGATACGGATTCATCAAGCACCATGACAATGATGATGTTTTCGTCCACCGCATGGCAATCGTTGAACCGTTCCCACGGCACCTTCGGCGCTCCCTCGGCGACGGGGAATTGGTGGGGTTCAGTCTCTTCGGGACTCCCAAGGGTCCTGAGGCTCACGACGTCACTGGGCCGGGGGGCGTTGCCGTGCAGGGTTATTCCCATGCACGGCGGCACCCCACGGCTCGGGGGCGCGGAGTCGAGGGTCATGGGAGTCCTGGGGGGATTGCTACCATCATTATGTGTAATGCGACGGCGAAGGCTTTTGCTGGGGGTGACAAGGGGGCTTTACACATTCTCCTCCCCAAGATCTTTTAGAGAATGGGCTGCCCAGCCTTGTCATTCCCGAGTGCTTTGTCTGCGATGTTCACTCGGTACCTCGCCGGCAGGAGCGTCAGGCCCGGTCGCAGCCGTCGCCTTAACCCCGCACAATATCGCAGAAACGGCTCTGGCTAGGCGCCCCCTTCAACCGGCGGACTGCTTCCCATGATGACGACCCCGGACCGGCCTTGACCATGCTAACGGAATCGGCTTATATCCACCCTCAGCTGCCTGAGATCTAGGAGGGGGAAGCCTCTTCTGCTTCTGTCCCCATGCTTGAAGAGTCGATGATCAGTTCCTCAGATGGGGAGGGGGTGGAGGAGGCGGCCCTCCCTGCTGACGAGGGGAGTTGCCCATCTCGTTTCCCCATTATCGACTACAAAGATCGGCTGGACGGTGCCTCCTACCAACACCTCCTGACGCTCGATGCTTACTCCAGGTCGTATCAGCGCGAAGTTACGACTTACTCCACGCTTTACGATCTACTCTGAGCTGTCGACCTGGGTGAGGCTATTCCACCAAGTCTGATTGTCAGGGGGGAGGAGGTAGCCTACGTCTGGTCGATCCACGATCTTTTTATTTTATGCTACCCCCACGAATGGTGCAGGGATGTGACGGCTCCTACCACGGTGCGACTTTCATATCTTTTGTTTTTTTCTTTCTATATAGTATTTTGTTTGGCCTAATGCCCAAGGTGTGGGTGATGGCCATAAAGCCCTAACCAACCAACTAGAGCAAGTTCAGTCGGTTTCTCAGTTCAGTTTGAGTGTAGTGCAGTGTCAGTGCAGTGCTGTTAGTGAAGTTCGTGAAGTGTTCCAGGAAGCATTAAGTGTAATATTATTGCAATTAGTGACGGTTATCTTCGGTGCTTGTGAAAATAGTAAACTGTTGTTGGCAAACAGTGAAGTGTTATCGCAGTTAGTAAAGTTTGTATAGCTGCAGAGCTTGTGAGAATAGTGGTGAAGTTGGAAAGCATTCAGTGTAATTACTTGGAAAATGAAGACAGTGAACTTAAGAAGCCAGTGTTAATTTACGACGCCTCAGCTGAGATCCTGTGTAGGCCTACTGTGCACCTAAGGCTGGCCATAGGAAGAACAACTCACTGGGCAACGTCCTTCCTATACTGAACTACTGCTGTTAGAGCCTGTGGCAATGTAGGGTGGGGACGTAACGATACAAAAATAGCAGAAGACAGAATGATTAACGATAAACCGAGAAGGAGGCAAAAGCGAGAGAGGCAATATAAAAAGAAAGAATAAAAACCGATACCGGAGGAAATGGTAGGACACAGTTCATTCGAAATGGAGTGGACGGAAAGATGAACGCATAAAAGAAATTGAAAAGGGGAGAGTGAGGTACAGAACAAGATAAAGAAAATGTGAGGAGAGAAAGTGATCAGCGGCAGTTGGAAATGAGGGAATAAGAAAGGATGAAATGATTTGTCAATAACCTTCGAAGAGAACAGCAGAGAAATGAATAAATAATAAGCACCAGGATGTAAAGAGAAGACGGAATGTTAATATAAACAAAAAACTGAATGGTAAAATTAGCTCAAAGGTTACCTCTCAAAAAGACAGTAGAATAGGGTGCAAATAAATAAAAATCAGAAGGGAACGTTAAGAGCATAAAAGGCAAAGAAAATAAATTGTAATGGTAGAGTTGATAACAGAGGGAAATTGCAGAAGAGGGCACAAGCGGCATGTGGAGAGAAGGGTATAAAAGAACATTAGCATATATATATATATATATATATATATATATATATATATATATATATATATATAGATAGATAGATAGATAGATAGATAGATAGATAGATAGATATATATAGATAGATAGATAGATAGGTATATAGATAGTTATAGATAGATAGATAGATAGATAGATAGGTATATATATATATATATATATATATATATATATATATATATATATATATATATATATATATATATATATATATATATATATATATAAAAGAAACTAATAATAGGTGTGCACAAAAGGGAAGGAAATCGGAAATGCAAAAGGCGTAGTAGATAATATGATAATGTTAGGAGAGGGAATTATAAGCAGTAGATAGGGAGGAGGCGATAAGAGGGAGGTAAGCCCCTGGAGAGCCCTGTCCTAAGCTGGATCCTCCTGGAATAGGAATGAAGCTCTGGCTGGAATACAATCTGGAATTTGGGAAAGATCACAAACGGTGTGTGTATAATATCGGGGAGATATGGAGGTAATGCCATACCGAAATTAGGAAACTTGAGATGTGTAGTGTGGTATTTCCTGGTAATACAACTTGTAAAGTTGGTATATTATGTTGTTATGATTGATGTGTTTATAATACTACTGCTACTACTACTACTGCTAATAATAATAACAATAATGATAATAATGATAATAATAATAATAATTAGTAGTAGTAGTGGTAGTAGTAGTAGTAGTAGGAGTAGTGGTTGTGGTATTATTATCAATATTATCAGTATTATTATTATTATTATTATTATTATTATTATTATTATAATATTGATATTCCCAATCTCCTAACTCATACCATCCATCAATCAATTGACTTACATGAAGAAACCCATGCAGTAGCCTTTGATATTTCTATAGCCTTTGACAGAGTGTGGCACAATTCCCTGCTATCCAAACTCCCTTGCTTTGGCCTATCTTATGTTCCACTGATTTCCTCATATCTTAGCGACTGAAAGATAAGAGTAAGTGTCTATCTACCTATTGCCAGACGCCATAATCCCGTAAGGGGTGGCCACTGACTTTGAGTTATTTGTTTTACGGGAAGGGGCACTAACCCTCCACCAACCCACTTGTTGACACGTAGGGAGCACTTATGGTTTGGTTATATGGTTACCACCCAGCGTTGTAAATGGTTTCTTTGCTTACAGGAAACCATTTTGCTTGTCACTCAATGTAAAGCCACCTGTAAAGGAAAGAAAAACAATAAGAAGTGACAGAAAATATGGGAGAAATACGAAGAGAGGAGGGCAGGCACTGAAAAAAAATGATAAAGGCTAAGGAAGAAGTAGGCAGCACTACATCAAGTGAGTGGATGATGGTGGCCACCACCTACCACTAAAGTAGATGATGTATATTCAAATTTCCACTCGATTAATGCCGGCGTGCTATAAGGATCAGTACAAGATTCAACCTTTTTCCTGATGCATATTAATGATCGCTTATCTGTCACCCATAACCCTATTCACTCATGTGCAGATGACTCAGCACTTCACAGTTCATTCACACTTAAATGCCCGTAAACAGTTTAGTATCTCTAACTCACAACTCAGTACAGCAATCTCCATAAATCAAGACTTATCTAAGATCACTGAATGGGGACAAAATAACATTGCCTAATTAAACGCTAGGGAAATCAAGTATATATAATTTAGTAATTGGCAAATATTGCCCGATTCCTATTTTACCATCAATGCTACTAATATTCCTGTCCCTGAAAGTATTGAAATTCTCCGTGTTTCACTTAACTATATCCTCAGATGGACCTCTCATGTGAGTTGACTTGCTAATGCCATTTCAAGGAAACTTGGAATATTGTACAGACTCCGTAACTTCAATGACGAGCATTTACCTATAATTTACAAGGGTTATGTGCTTTCTCAGCTGGAATATTGCCCACTCTTGTGGAGTAGATATGGAAAGGTTGAGCCAAAACATCTGGACAGTAATCAGAACAAACCTGTTAGAATTAGTAATTACCATGCTATTACAAATGAACTATCTCCCCTGCAAGTAAGAAGGAATGTTGCCTCCCTTGCATTATTTTGCAGATACTTTTATGGGAAATACTCAGACGAAGTTGCATCCAGTGCGCCACCTCTCCACGCCTTCCTCCACGTTACACAGGCATCTGTTAGCGCTCGTGACTGGACTGTCACACTGCCACAATGCATAATGTCTGCCTGTCAGAACTCATTAAATCCCCGAATTTCATCTCTTTGGAACTCGCTTCCCTGGGGTGGTTTCTCTGCGAACTTCAGTCCACAGCAGTTGAAGTTCAACTGAATTAGATTTTTTTAAGAATGGAAGAAGCCCGTAATCTAGTATATAGATTCTTATTATTTTTTTTACTCGTTTGTTTTTGCTTCCTCTGTTCATTTTCTGTAAAAAATATTAATTAATAGGAACTTTCAATTTCAGCTTTCACATACTAATACACAGCATTTGTGCGCACTTGTTTACTATCACCTGTGACCTCAAATGACCTCTGACCTTGGAGGTCAGCATCACAAAGCCTATGTCCAAACTGAAGATCATGTAAGTCTCTATGCCAAAAGTTGGGCTGCTGGGTCCAGCCATTCGAACGTGCATTACCGGTAACCTCAAATGACCTCCGAATGATGACCTCAAATGACTGCAGAGGTCAACCTCACATAGCCTGTGTCTGAACTGGGGGTCATGTGAATCTTCATGCCAAAAATTTGGCTGCGGGGGTACCCGGCATTGCCCGGGCCAAAAAGGTGAGCACTCTACCTGTGACCTTAAGTGACTCAGAACTGAATTTTGACCCCCCAAAACCATCTTTGGGTCACTCTGGTCAGAATATATATGGGTCTAGGGATCTCTGTCCCTTAGTTTCGGCGTGATGGAAAGACAAACAAACAATGCAGCTCTTTCATATATAGAGACTTGTAGGGGTACCCGGCGTTGTCCAGGCCAAAAAGGCGAACATTCTTCCTATTTGTTCTAGCTTAATCTTTCTTTTAACTCCAGAAAGACAATATACCTCTTATGCTTTTGATTAGGGACTATAATATGTCCAAGAGTTTTCTATTGAAGCTTTTGCAGACTAACGCACAGTATTTGCGCGAAATTGTTTGCTATTACCAGAAACCTCAAATGACCTCTGACTGGTGACCTCAAATGACCTTGGAAGTCAACGTCATACCTTGTGTCCGAACTGAAGGTCATGTGAGTCTCCATGCCAAAAATTAGGCTGAAGGGGTACCCGGCGTTGCCCGGGCCAAAAAGGCGAACACCCTACCAGCAACCCCAAATGACCCAGATCTGACTTTTGACTCCCTTAAAACCATCCTTGGGTCACCTTGATTTGGAATATATATGGGTTTGGGGGTCTCTGGCCCTTGGTTTGGGCGTGATTGAAGAACAGACAAACAAACAAATGAAAGAAAAGCATTGGGGAGCCAAATGCTAATCGCCCGCCAGAATATGCTGTTGACCAAGTCCAAGATTTGGCCATATCTTGATAGCCTGAAGGTTTCTTGTTGATGGCTGAAGACGTTCATGAGATATAATGGTGTAAAAGTCGGGCGATAAAACTAGTTGACTTTTGGCAGCCATTTTGGTGACCTTGACCTTGACCCCTAGTGCCCATTTTCGAACTTGGCTAAGAATTGGGCATATCTTGATACCCTGAAGGTTTCATGTTGATAGCTCAAGCCGTTCAAGAGATACAATGAAAACACACACACACACACACACACACACACACACACACACACACACACACACACACACACACACACACACACACACACAGAGGCAGGCAAAAACATTATCGCTCCTCCTCGTAAGGCGGGCGATAACAAACAATGCGGCTCTTTATTATATGTAGATGTCACAAGAGATGGCGCATATTATTCTGTGGACTTTATTTATTGCAACCACGCTAGAGTAGGGAAAGCGGGTTTTATGTTTTTAGCAGTGTTTGTGTGTGTGTGTGTGTGTGTGTGTGTGTGTGTGTGTGTGTGTGTGTGTTAACAAAATAAGTAAGTTTTCATCCGTTTTCAACCAAACCTGGTGGAAGGATTGAGGGATAGTGAGTAACTCTATTCATTTTGACAATCATAAACCAACGTCTCTGTCAAAGGGATGGATCACGTGCTGGCCTACCAAAACAAACGTGAACAGTTTTCATTCATTATCGTCCAAACTTGAGAGAATGATCGTAAAGTAAGAACTTTATAATGAAAACAGCCTGTCAGAGGTCAGACGGCAAGGTCAGAGTTCGAACCGCTTATGTGCGTGTAAAAAAAAAAAAAAATCATATTTTTAAGTAATTTTAAGATCTCATGGAAGGAAAATTTCTTGGCAAAAATGACGTATTACGACTTTGACAGTAATCTGACAACGTTCAACATCACACAAATATATATATATATATATATATATATATATATATATATATATATATATATATATATATATATATATATATATATATATCCAGTTGGATCCCAGAGTTGCTGGACGGGGCACTGTTCCGGGAGGGCCCTAAGCGTACCGCCCTCCGCCTATCGGCTTATAGTCGGGAAGCTCATAGGTCCCTACCCGGGGGTTCCCTACTTGGTTAAGGTTTGAAAATTCCCAGTTCTGTCCAATACTGTGGACACTGGGGTCCAATGGGATATATATCTATCTATCTATCCATAGCCCGACGCCCTAATCCCGCAAAGGGTGGCCGCAGACAAAACGCCTCCAAGTCACTCTGTCACCCACCATTTGACTCCCCTCCCCCCAACTCACCCCCCCCTCACTCATATACCTCTCAACTCCATCCCTCCATCTCATCCTCGGTCTACCCCTCCCTCTCCCTCCCTCCACCTCACCTACATACACCCTCTTAGTCAGTCTTTCATTCTCCATTCTCTCCACATGTCCAAACCACCTCAGTGTATTTCTCCTAATCTTTTCAACCACATCCACATCTACCTCACAACGTTCCTTCACTTCTTCATTCGTCAACCTGTCCCTCCACGTCACTCCACATGCTCCTCTCAAGTAACTCATTTCCACTGCTCTCACTCTTGACTTGTTCCCCTCTTGCAAGGTCCACGCCTCGCTTCCATACGTCAGGGTAGGGATCACAATACCATCATGCAGTGACTTCTTAACTTCCATACTCACCTCCCTATTTCTCATCACTGCTTTCAGTGTACCAACAACCTTTCTTCCTTGCTGTACCCTTTCACGTACTTCATCCCCCAAAGTTCCATCCTTACTCATCACACTACCCAAGTACTTGAATGCACTCACATTCTCCATATCCTCACCATCCAACCTCACTGCACACTCTGTGACTTCATTCCTCTCAAACACCATAACTTTACTTTTGTTTACATTAACTTTCAGCTTCCTCCTCCTACACACTGTATGTATATATATATATATATATATATATATATATATATATATATATATATATATATATATATATATATTCCTCGTTCATACTAATGATTTCTTATGTCGCCCACAATCCCATCCATTCATATGCAAATGACTCAACACTTCATAGTTCATTCACACTCAGACATCCAGTTACAAGCCTGATATCTCTAACTCTCAACTCAGTACAGCCATCTCTTTCAATCAAGACTTATCCACGATCAGTGAATGTGGACAAAATAACCTTGTCTCACTTAATGCTAGTAAAACTAAATATATACAAATTGCTAATAAACAGGTATTGCCAGATTCATACATTACCTTCAGTGCTACAAATATTCCCATTTCCAAAAGTATTGAAATTCTCGGCGTCTCGCTTAACAATGCTCTCAGCCGGACCTGTCATGTCAGATCACTTGCTAAAACCGCCACAAAGAAACTTGGATTATTGTACAGAGTCCGTGCCTTCTTCATTGACGAGCAGTTAGCTATAATTTATAAGAGTCATGTGCGCTGTCAGCTTGAATACTGCTCACCCTTGTGGAATGTATGTGGAGAGGTTGCATTACTCGTAAAACAACTGGACAAAATTCAGAACAAAGCTGTTAGAATTATTAATAACCCTGCTATTACTAATATACTACCTCCCCTACAAGTTTGATGGAATGTTGTCTCCCTTGCGTTATTTTACGTATATTTTTATAGCAAATGCTCAGACGAAGTTGCGTCCATTGTGCGACCCCTCCATGCCTTCCATCATGCTACACGGGCATCTGGGAGTGCTCATGACTGGAATGTCACTCAGCCATACTGCAGAACTTCTGCCTATCAGAATTCTTTCATTCCCCGAACTGCATCTCTCTGGAACTCGCTTCCCCAGAGTTGTTTCCCTCAAACTTCAACCTACTGCTGTTCAACTCTATATGTTACAGTTATTTTATGAACAGAGGACACCAGTAATCTGGTGCATGGATTTTTTTTTTTAATTCATTTGTTTTTCCTTCCTTGTGGAAGGTGGGGGCGCCCACCATCCACTCACTTGGTGTAGTGCTGCTCTCGGGTGTGTGCCCTTTCCTCTCCTCCATCCTTCTTTCCATCCATCCTCTTCTGTCTTTCTTTCGTTCATTCTTTCCTCTTTCTTCTGTCTGCGGGTGACTTTACACTCCCTCTTGTGTCTTTCTTTCCTTCATTCTTTTCTGCCTGTGGGTGACTCTACACTGAGTGACAAGCCAAATGGTTTCCTGTACACCAGGAAACCACTTACTACGTTGGGTGGTAACCATATAACCAAATTTTGGCTCCTGGTGGTTTAGTGGGTAATAAAGGTGCTCCAATCGGATTGAGCCGGCGGTGGTTGGGGTTTATTGCTCACGTATTGCCACTCAGGGATGAGTGAGGTTGGTCACTCTCATCTGAAATGCCAGGACCAACTTTCCTAGCCCCGGGCTTCTACGCTCCTCATGGGGCAACGTAGGATTAGATGATGGATGGATTTTCCTTCCTCTGCTCTGTTATTTAATACATATATATATATATATATATATATATATATATATATATATATATATATATATATATATATATATATATATATCCATCCCTCATCCACTCATACATTTCCCCATGAGGATCGCAGGAGCCCGGGGCTAGGCAGTTGGTCTCGACATGTAAGATGAGAGTGACTATATATATATATATATATATATATATATATATATATATATATATATATATATATATATATATATATATATAGATAGATAGATAGATAGATAGATAGATATAGATATGCAATAGAGTGTCTCTGAAATTTACCATCAACCTTTGAGGATCAGCTCAGTGAAGGAAAATAAATTCCTTTTATTCTATAAGGTTCTTTCTAGAAATGCGTAATTTTAGAGATAGACAACTAGAAATAAATGTAGCACAACAGAGGTGCCAGGCCAGTGCTAAGCATCCAACATAATGACATTCCGGTTTCTTCGTGAAATCAAACAGATTTGTAGTATCGGGAGCACCCATTTACATGGTCTGAATAACGTCAGATATGTAACACTGTTACTTAATTGTTAATCACATGTTATGTGGTTAACAGTTAAGTGCTAAGTCCCTGAGCGGCTTTAGAGAGACAATCTAACCTTTGCAACACTGTTTAGAGGGCGTATTTTGGAAGCCAAAGTCTGTGTCAGGTGTCCAAACACTACATTGATGGCAGTCATTGGTTGTGGAGCACGACTAGGTACTGGGTACTGATTCGATTAGAATCTGCGGTACCGTAGCATACTGTAGCTCGAGCCAAACAGAAGGTATGAATTGTGAAGGCAGTATGCAACAACAGTGTAAGCTTGTCATTCCACTTCGTAAGATTGGTCGGGTAAAATAGTGTCAAGGAGAAGAACGGTGTGTGGGTGTGGGTGTGGGTGGGTTGGTGTAGGTGTGTGTGTGTGTAAATGGACTTTTATGAAACCTGGCAGGATGATTGGAATTAGGTCCCAGATGGGCCCATTTCAATTTCATGTTGACAGATTTTATGAAGGGGTGTTTTGGTCCCCCAAAATTGTCCCCTTTGGTGCTGTAATATTATATACATTGAAAGCTACGGCGAGGAATCTCCCTGACGTTTCATACATCTCTGCAGAGGGGGTGGTGGGAACTGCACATCTATAGGCCCGTGTCTATAACTTAAATGATGCTAAAAACAGACTATTTCATTCAATAGAAAATAATGGTAACTATGATGGTGGTGGTGGTGGTAGCTGTGGTGTTTATTATGGTGCTGGTGATAGCTGTAATGATACTGGTGGTGATGGTCGTGGTAGCTGTGATGATGATGATGATGATGGTGATGGTAGCAGTGATGATGGATGTGGTGCTAGACGTTATGATAATGATGGACGTGGTAGCTGTCATCAAGGAAGTGGTGGCAGCAGCGTTGATGATGGTAGCGGTGGTATCTGTGATGATAGTGTGGTGGTCGTGGAGGTAGCTGTTCAGAAACGGGTTTCTTTGGGGGTAAATTGCTGCCCGTTAAGGCTACAAATTACTTGCCCCAAAGCAAAGCACAGTTTAGTAGCTGTTCTTTTTCGGACAAATGCTGAGCGGCTCCAGCGGGCCAAGAAGTGCTTGTTTTTATTGTTATAACTATTATTGCATTTAACTGGCATTAAACAGGAAAAAAAAAATCGCCCTTTTTACGAGATTTTTAAATTAGACACGAAAAAGAAACTACAGAATTATAATCTGTAATACGTTGAAAAGCACAGTGGGACAGTCTGCCTATGGTAGAGTGCTTGTAACACGTCATGCTGGGCAAATAAACGTGTCAGTAAGGTTCAGATACGGAAGGTTTGGTGGATAATCCTGTATGACGGATGTATATAATGAATGGTAATTTGTGTACTCTCTCTCTCCAAACGGTATCTATTTCTCTACCTATCAGCAGCTATCTACCTATCTATCTACCTACTTATAAAGATAGATGGATAGATAGTTAGATAGATGGACAATGTGTGTGTGTGTGTGTGTGTGTGTGTACTCCGCACATCTGCTTATGTACTGTATCTTTATCCTTCTCTGCCTGAGTATCTGTCTGTGTATGTAAAGTATGTTTAGGCAGTTTATCATTAAGCACGTAAACCGTTGATAAAACTCAAGCCTACTGATTTTCATCATTCTAGGTCCACCCCGACCCACCGAACCCCCTCCCCAACGTATACTATTTGTGGAAAACAGAATAACCAGTTTAACTTCTCTTGTGCAACCTTAGAACTTTTGTTGTGTATCTTAAGGTTCCCATCAGTCTCATCTATGGTCATTATAATACCACATATTAAATTTTCCTTTACCTGTGTTCACTAATCTGACCTTTTCTCCTCCGCAGGTAAGTTGTCCTGGTTGGCTGAGTTGGGGTGGTGGTGAGTTCAGTATTACAACCTAAAGTGTTGTATGTAATCTACGCATTATGTTATAGGTGGGTCCATCTATTTATCTATTGCCAGACGCCTTAATCCCGTAAGGGATGGTCACCAACAAATCGCCTCCATGTCGCCCTGCCCCCTCACCATTTCACTGCCCTGCTCCCAGCTCACACCCAACTCACTCATATACCTCTCTACTCCATCCCTCCATCTCATCCTTGGCCTCCCCCTTCCTCTCCCCCTCTCCACCTCACTCGCATACACTCTTTTCGTCAATCTCTCGCTCTCCATCCTCTCCATATGGCCAAGCCACCTTATGGTATTTCTTTTAACGCTTTTTTCACATCCACATCCACACCACAACTCTCCTTCACTTCCCCATTTGTCAGAGTCTTTCTCCATTTGACTCCATATACTCCTCTCAAATAACTCATTCCCACTGCTGTCACTCTTGACTTGTGGCAGTATTATGGATAAACACTGAACTAGTAAGCCATATCAGGGTAATTACATATAAGTAGATCCTGTCATATTATTTAGACTTACTATCCCTTAGGTGGAAAGAAACAGACTGGTTTGGAAGTGTGAGGTATGAGTAGAAGTGTAGTGATAGACAGGAAGAAGGAGGATTACGAAGCTTTATAGTTTATGAAAGCAGTGCTATAGGAGACAGTATATGATAAAAGATAGGGGCCTTGTATTAAATTTTTGTAACTGCTAATAATTTAACGAAGATATAATGTAAAGTAAATCTACCATTTTGATGTTCAGACTTACATATTATCAATCTCGTTTCCAGAGTAATACATTTAGAAGAGTGCATCCATGGGCAGTAAGAATTTTAAAGAAAAATGTAAGTAAGAGTCTTTCTTATCACTGGCACAACTTTAATATTTTATTTAGTCTTAGTCAGCTCAGGGGAACTGCGCAGTCAAAGGGTTAACAGATGGAGATAGGAGGTGATGGGGACTGGGGGCTGGTATCCACAGTTTGTCCAAAAACTCTGAGAAAATTTTTATTCTTTTCCAGCTTGGCTCAGTGACAGAGTAAAACGAAGCTGCGATTCTATACCCTTTCCACAGCGCTTCTTCCTCACTTGCACTATATATATTCTTTTGTTAATCTCTTTATACAGCTGAACATTCAAAATGAGCATTTGACAGTTATCGGCCAAGTTACAGTGGACAGAGCATCATTACGGTTAAAGATGAGTGTGCTTGGGTTGGTCGGCGCTGTTCTCGTCTGTTAGTGGATGTTAGTGAACTGGAAGGAATGGGACTGAGTGTGTCAGGAGGAGTCACTGGTAACTGATGAGGAGAGACTTTTTGAACTTTACGGGTTGGAAACAATGGTCATCAACCCCTTCACTACTAGGGTGGATGATCTAGACGTGAATAGTCTGGTAGTAGTGGTAGTTGCTGGGATTAAATACAGCGTGGTCCGTAAGTAACAGTCCACTAGAACTTGCCCTGACTGTATATATATTGAGTATTGCGTGGACTGCTGGTGTAAGTGTTGATGTGGCAGTGGGAGTAGGAAATGGGGAAATGATGCACGATAGGCATTGAATAACGCTGACTGAGCCGCCTTCACAACACATCGCCAGGCGGAGTGGAAGAGCAGCGTTATATATAGACCACCCTGCATATATGTCGCCCTTGGGCTGAAGTAATTAACTACTTCATTTTTTCCTATATATATTTTTCCCGTTTTGTTCTTCCTGCTGCCGTACTATAAAAGAGAGGCATGTACAAGTGAATGGTTTAATGAAGCCTGAACAGTATGCAGCTTCAAAAGTTCGCTGAGTTTTTCCAACGCTGAACAAAATCTTTTGGACTTGATTAGAATTACTGTATAAAATACGTCATCAGATTCAGGGAGGTAAATTGCATACGCGTGCAGTTACAGCTGCAGATAAGTATGTGTGGTTGATTTGGGTAGTTCTCGTCACTTGAAATCTATCACTCTATCTATTGCCAGACGCCTCAATCCCGTTTGGGGTGCCCACAAACAAATCGCCTCCAAGTCGCCCTTTCCCGCGCCATTTCACTGCCCTGCTCCCAACTCACACCCCTCTCCCTCATATACCTCTCCACCCCATCCCTCCATCTCATCCTCGGCCTCCCCCTCCCTCTTCGCCCCTCCACCTCACTGACATACACTCTTCGTCAGTCTTTCACCCTCCATCCTCTCCACCTGGCCAAACCACCTCAGTGTGTTCCTCCTAACGCTTCCTATTACATCCACACCACAACGCTCCTTTATATCCTCATTCGTCAGCCTGTCTCTCCATGTGACTCCACAGGCTCCTCTGAAATAACTCATTTCCACTGCTCTCACTCTTGACTTGTGTCCTTCCAACAACGTCCAAGCTTCACTTCCATACGTTAGAGTTGGTATCACAATACTGTCATGTAGTAACTTTTTCACCTCCATGCTCACTTCGCTGTTTCTTATCACTGCTTTCAAAGAACCAGCAACCTTTCTTCCCTGCTGTACCCTTTCAAGCACTTCACCCTCCAAACCTCCATCCTTACTCATCACACTACCCAAGTACTTAAACGTACTCACATTTTCCAATTCCTCACCATCCAACCTCGCTGTACTTTCACTGACTTCACCTCTCTCAAACACCATCACTTTACTCTTCCCTACATTCACCTTTAGATTCCGTTTCTTACACACTCTCCCAAACTCATCCACCAAGCCTTGCAGCTCCCCTTCGTCTTCACTCAACAACACAGTATCATCTGCAAACAACAGTACAGGGAGTTTCCAAACACAACCCTCTCTCACCAGGGCCACTCCAACATCCACTACCCTACCGTGTCACTTGAAATGCAACAGTTTATTAGCAGAGCTAAGCACAGGCACAAAAGGAAGGTTACTTGTGTGGAGATTGTGACAAATGAGTATGTTTGACTTGATCTGAGAAGCATTGGTCAGTTACATAATGCTTACCCACTTACCAACTGCACTTTGATGACTTTTTTTTTTCCTCTTAAGCTTCTCGGACACTATTCGGCGTAAGAAAGTGCATTGGTAAAGGAGGAATTGATGAAATTTTTATTTTACCTCTCCAGGTGGAAGAGTCACCGAAAAATTAAATAAAATTGTTTGATGGTAGCAAAAAAGTAATAAAAAATTCGTTTCCGGTTTGCAGGGTCAGGTTTGGAGAAGATTGTTGTCTTTATATATCATTTACAGTTTCCTAGTGGCAGAATAAGACATATTACGGCTATTCAGCCTAGGCATGGCACTTACGACAGGCACCATATTCTTGTGTTAATCTCTTGTTATAACATTGTGTTAGTATAAGACAATGCTACGGCTGTACATAATTTTCCATATCTCTTTTTCGTGACTAACACCATGTTCTAGTGTTAATGTAGTGCTACAGCTTAGTATTAAAGATGAAAATATAGCAATTTTAGGCCAAGCTTAAATGGACAGAGAATATCACCCCATTTTAATGTTACTCTCTGGGTTACTACTCAGTATTCAAGAGGGTGATGTAGCAATTTTAGATCAACTGGATAGCTTACAACACCACATTTTGATATCAGTCTTTTGCTACACCTTAGAATTAAAAATAGAAATGTGGTAGTTTTAGGCCAAGTTAAAGTGGACAGAGCAAGAAAAGAATAAGTGAATCAGCAGGAAGGAGATTTGGTGGGGAGGAGTAGAAGTGACTCTCGCATGGTGGTTCTTAACCCTGTAGGGTTCTGCCCCACTGCCCCCTTTCGCAGTTGACCCATATCTCCACTCTCCATCTCTTCTTTTACTCCGCCATATTACTCAGAAACTTACACCCTGCATTGAACGGGAAAATAACAACCAAGCGTTCGTAACTTAAAAAAAGATGTGTATTCAACACACCAGTACACACCAAACTTAGTGACATAATGTAAATGATTTTTTGCTGCTGATCTTGAAAGCGAGGCTGCCTGCCTTATAACATATTGCACAGATATCGTCAACGTACTGAGTGTTTCTTTGTTCATGACACCGACATACGCAGAAAATGCTGCCTCTGACTGACACATGTATCCAAACGTCGTGGGATTATAGAAACATCATGATGATCACAGATTCTGTTTTATGAGAAATTATAAACACGATCACATGATCATCAACATAGTTGCATAGTTATGATCATAAAAGCATCACACAGTCACAAACACCTGAATATGGGCAATAAACTTCATTACATGATCACAAGCTCTACATGGTCGAAGTAATAAGCATTAGTAACAACACGGCCGTAGTCATAAACACCATTGAATGGTCATAAATGCCACCACATAGTAATAAACATTACAATATACTCATGAATATCACCACTTGATCATAATTACTATCACACTGTAAGGGTCATAAACACCCTGGCGTGTTGATGGCCGTAAACATCATTACATGGTCGTAAAGACCACCACTTGTTTATACACATCATATATTGACCACAGGTACCATCACGTTAATCTGGTCATAAACATAATCACGTGGTCAAGGGCGTTACAACAGTCATGGGATTACAATACCACATGGTCATACATTCTATTCCAGTCATAAACTTAAGTCAGAAATACCATGTATACACTGATCTTCCTTTTAATTTCCATATTCCTTATTGTTATGAAACACGAAGCAAGCAGCCTTCTTTGCAACTGACAGAGGTTGTTTTCGTTATTATATATATATATATATATATATATATATATATATATATATATATATATATATATATATATATATATATTTAATTTAACATACTTCACCTGCTGAGAAAAGTATATATATATATATATATATATATATATATATATATATATATATATATATATATATATATTTAATTTAACATACTTCACCTGCTGAGAAAAGTATATATATATATATATATATATATATATATATATATATATATATATATATATATATATATATATATATATATATATATATATATATATATATTTAATTTAACATACTTCACCTGCTGAGAAAAGTATATATATATATATATATATATATATATATATATATATATATATATATATATATATATATATATATATATATAATTAAACACACTTCACCTGCTGAGAAAGTATGTCGGTGTGAGAGGTAGGACATGGAAGCGATTTGTTTGTGACCACCCCTTAAAAGATTAAATCATCTGGCGATAGATAGATAGGTAAATGAGTACAGGCAGGAACCTATCACACGGAGACATGGTGAGTGAGTAGTGAGGGAAAGTAAACTTATATATTGTTTAGGATTGGAAACCAACTTCAGATGTTTTGATGTTTCTCCTATGCGGATTAATTTTGTCTCGAGGTAGCATGAATACTCTAGTAAAATGTATAATCTGCTTTAAGATTACAATGAAATGGTTTGGAAACAGACAGTGGTATACGTCCAAAATTTTGTAAGTATTGGAAGTGTCTGAAGTATAGTAAATTGCCCACACTTCGTAGCACTGTGCTAATAGTGGTAAATCTGTCCACTGGTTAGTAAACAGAAGAAATGGAATATGGAAGACATATAAGTGTTCTGGAGTTGGTCTTGGTAGTTATCAATGTCATGAATCGGAAGTGGTGGAGGGATGTGTATATGAAAATAATGGTGAGTACGCTGTGGTCTAAAATGACTTCGTGCAAAATTTCCCAGAGCATGTTGTTGATACTTATCCCACACTCGTATTTTCTCATTCATTGTTTCTGGACCTACCTCATGCCATTGTTAGGTGGGAAAACAGTGGTGATGATTATATGAGTGGAATACTCAATGGAGGTTTGTGTAAGTGAGATGATAAATTTCTGAGTTGAGTTGCTCACTAGAAGTTCTTACAACCATCGCACCGTTAATAATTTTGACTGGAGTTTTGGTAAAAACTTCCAGGAATTATTTAAGGGTAGCCAAGGTTCAAGTGATTCTGTTTTGAAAACAATTATTACATGGGCAAAGACATAGAGCATAGTTAACGATACGGATTTTGAACGATTGCACGCTTGTGTTGCACTCTCAGTGTTGCCGCTTGTTTAGTTATGGGAAACTTCTTCACAAGAAGGAAATGTTTGTCACATTTGTTTCGATTCAAATGGCAATGAGAAAGCGATGTGAGCGGGAAACAATGTAGAAATGGCGTCAGTGTCACTACTGGAGTGGTGGATGGAGAAAAGTGAAGGAGCCAGTCCCTGGTTAATGACTCACCGCCACATAATTGCTGCGCTAATTGACACTGTGACTCATGTACCGCCGGACTAGACATCCACTAAATCTTTTTGTCTCCAAGAATATCGCCTGATTCCTGGTTCTAATGGGGGCTGCCATCGCAATAACCCCTGCAGACATTTCTATCTTTCCTTTATTTCCCTCTTGTCAGTGTTCACCTAGCGGTACTTCCATTTATACAAGATAGAAGGAACTGCAAGACTGTTCCTTCAAAGAAACTAAAAGAAAAGAGATAAATAGATAGATAGGTAGATATACAGACATACAGATAATAGTTAGATAAAACGAAATACATTACAGACCGATGAGACAGTTCCAGGGTGGATTTTTTGCATATGTGAATGACGGTACCTCTTGCATCAGAATGCTGGGCAGAAAATGGGTGAGAGTTTGCAGACAGACAGGTGCTCCGCGCCTGTCGTAACTGAGGAGGAATGCAAGCAGACAGTTCAGAAGAGCAGTGATCATAGAAGTAGCAATAGAAAAGAAATGAAAATGCAACAGTGAGGTGAAGGGAAAGAGGTTGCAGGCAGATAGTAAGAATGGGAGAGTTGACGAAACGAAAAGCCTTTGACTCCACCCTGTTGAAAAGAGCTGTACGTGGGGAGCCTCCCCACACATACTCGTGAGGGTTGTACTCTACTCAGGAGCGAATAAAACTACCGCTGAGGGAACTAATCTAAGGGAAGATGTGACACAGCAAAACTGGTTGTCTGCCTTAATGGCCATTATACAGCCTCCTCCTCCTCCTCCTCCTCCTAATCCTAATCCTAATCCTAATCTTCGTAATAAGAGTAAGTTCAGAAAGAAAATGTCACGGTGTGGAAGAACTAAACCCACTCAGTTCCCTACCTTTTGCTTTCCCCTTTTCCTCGTATGGCCTTTACCTCTATCCATCACTCCACACGCATACTGTATCGTGTCAGCGTAAATGTCTTCCTTATTCGTTTATGTTTTTTTAAATCAATCAATCAATCAATCATTTCCTGTGGCACCCTCGGGGATGCATAGGACCTCGATGAACTCACACCACCACATCCTATCTTGTGCCAACTCCTCAAGATCTCCCCAACACTCATCTCCAGCTTCCCGTCTCATTGTCCTCACCCACGTCTCTTTTGGCCTTCCTCTACCTCTCCTACCAAGTGCCACCCACCCTGGTGTACCTCGTACTATTCCCTGTCTCCTGTACACATGTCCTAGCCACTTCCATCGTGAGAATCTAACATATTCATCGATCGGCTGCACTCCCGTTATTTCTCTAATTCTACTATTTGGTATCCTTTCCCACCACTTAACTCCTAATATTCTTCTAAGTGCTTTATTTTCAAACACCAAGAATTTATTTTCCATAGTCACTGTGCTGTACCAAGACTCGTGTCCATAAATTAAGATACTCCTAACCATTACCTTATAAAGTTTGATTTTTGTATGCACAGAGAAATTGTTATTATTCCAAATATTTTTAAGCATTCCCATTGCCTGATTAGCCTTCTTTAACCTTTCCTCGAATTCAAAGTTCAAAGAACCATCCTTGGCTAAATAAGTACCTAAATATTTAAACCTATCAACTTGCTTTACAACCATACCTCCAATTACACATTCCTGTGCATTTTCCATATTCATATTGATTATTTCAGTTTTTCCACAATTAATAACCAAACCCACCTTGCGACCTTCACTCACCAAACAGTCCAACACTCTCTGCATCTCTTCTGGCCCATCACAAATCAAAACTATATCATCTGCATAATCTAAATCCAAAAGTTTCCTGTTCTCTCCCAAAGTATACCTGCACCGGTTTCTGTTCCAACGCGTTTCATAATGTAATCAATGACCAATATAAATAGTAAAGGCGATAGAACACCACCTTGAATTACTCCGGACTTGACTTCAAACGAATCACTCAGACAACCATCAACCATCACTTTACAAAATGTGTCCTCATGCATGTTCATAATGACCCTCACAAACTCCTCTGGTATTCCATAATGTCTCATGATCTTCCCCATAGTCTCTCTCGAAACACTATCAAAAGCCTTTTCAAAATCAACAAAACAAAGACTTAACGGTACTCTCATTTCATTAACTTGCTGCATCAAATGCCTAACTATAAAGATCTGATCATTGCAACCACGTCCCTTTCTAAAACCAGCCTGTTCATCCCTCAGAATACCCTCAACCACCGGCTCCAACCTATTTAACAACACTCTACTGAAAACTTTCAAAGCTATCGGTGACAAAGAGATTCCCTCCAATTACCACATTCACTCAGGTCTCCCTTCTTCGGAACTTTAACAATTACACCATTCTTCCAAACTGATGGTAGTAACCCCGTCACCCATATCTTATTGAATAGCTTGGTCAAGATCATTATTAATCTATCCCCCTCCACTTTAAACATTTCCGGAAATACACCATCCTCCCCTGGTGCCTTATTATTCTTTAACTGTTTTACTGCTTTCTCCACTTCTGCAAGCCTCAACTCTCCTGTTTCTATATTTAAATCTTCCTGAGCAGACGGTATATCCTCTTCTGGTGGTATTGGTCTATTAAGAACTGTCTCAAAATGCTCTTTCCATCTATTTTTAATATCTCCATCTTTGGTCAATAAATTTCCTTCCCTGTCTCTAACTGGTATTTCCTTGCGTTTACCTGCATTACCACTCAGTTCTCTAATCGATTCATATGCTATTCTTTGACTCTGTCCATCATTTTTGTTTATTAAGATTTCAGTCTCTGCAACCTTTTCATCCACACATCTTCTTTTATCTCTCCTAGCTAACCTTCTTACTTCTGAATTCAAACTCCAGTACGCAGCTCTTGCTAATTCAATCTCTCGTTCATCAACGCATTGCATCTCACTCCTCAATTTAGCCTCACCTCTCTTTTTTATGATATCCCACGTTTCCTCTGATATCCATTTCTTTCTCCTGAATCTATGTCTCCTTCCAATCGTACATTCAGCAGTCTCATGCAAAACTTTGTTCACATCCTCCCACATCT
Organism: Coenobita brevimanus; assembly: GCF_032717465.1. NCBI lineage: Eukaryota > Metazoa > Arthropoda > Malacostraca > Decapoda > Coenobitidae > Coenobita > Coenobita brevimanus. Next base: position 41,509,824 of record NC_137033.1, read on the forward strand.
CATCTACACTTCTCTCCCCCTCTTCCAACGTTTCCAACACCAAAAACCTATTTCTGCATTCTAATCTGAATTCCTCCTTTTCTTCTCCTTCCCTTCTAAGCTTAACAATATCGTATCTACCAACACCAGATTTTTCCTTCTTCTGATTTTTAAGTTTAAACCTTATTTTTGCAATGCTGAGTTGATGGTCACTACCAGTATCCGCTCCCGTTTAACATGAACATCTAGCAGAGAACTTCTATGCCTCCTACTGATAGTAATGTGATCAATCTGATTTTTATATTTTCCACACGGCGACACCCAAGTTGTCTTGTGTATATTGCAATGCTGAAAGAGTGTGCCCCGATGACTAAGTCATTTGCTAGACAGAAGCTTCCAAACCTCACTCCGTTTTCACTCATCCTACTACCAACTCCCATCTTACCCATACATGCCTCAAATCCCTCATTTGAACAGCCCATTACTGCATTAAAGTCTCCAACGCAGATCAAAACATCATGTCTAGGTACCCTTCCTACTCCTTCTTGCAACTTTTCATAAAATGTGTCTTTCCTTTCGTCGAGTGCATCATTAGTAGGTGCATAACACACAAACAGACTGATGTTGCCATGATTTGATTTAAACCGTGCGTATAACAATCGCTCATCTATAGGATCACACTCACATAAAGCCTTATTTGCCTTACAACCCAGCAACAATCCTACTCCCTGATAATGCATTCCGTCCTGTCGACCAGATATCAATAAACGTATACCATCCTCCAAATCCAACTTATCGACTCCAGTTAATCTAGTTTCTGTCAGAGCACAAATATCAAGTCCATAATTTTGAAAAACCTTCACTAACTCATCGATTTTACCGTCATGATTTAGCGTTCCCACATTCCAGTTACCAATTTTAATTGTATTTTTTGCATTGACAAAAGAATTAGATTGTAATTGAGGCAACCGTGAGATTCTTAGCACCCCCTGCCCATTTAAGGGCTGCACGGGACTGGGGGCCATTATTGTTCTTTCAGAGTCCATCAAGGTTTCTTTGGCTAACTTCCTGAACACCTCGCCATTGTGTTGCAGTCGCAGTAGGCAGCTAACTTGCCTGATTGCCCACACCCGAAAGACCCAGCTATGCTGTAGCCAGTCACGTGCCGGCATGCTTCCCAGCCATTTCACTCTCAAGGAGTTCCTCTGCCTGAGAAAGCAACCACCCCCGTCATGTATTGTGCCAGGTACAGGGTTTATGAAGAGCACAGGATGCCGTTCACCCGGCTCCGGGTAAGCGGACATTCTCAGCCACCATTAACGAACACCATCATGGCGGAATTGCAGCTTCACTTTTTTATCTATTTGACTTTCAGAACTGTGTAACTAAGGCCTTCACCCAGAGACGCCTTCGTTATAGCATCCTTTATATCTCCAGATGATTTTGTTCAGTTAAGAGGGCCACCCTAATTGAAGAGGCTTGAGATTCTAGCAACGTTCTCTCTCTCTCTCTCTCTCTCTCTCTCTCATATCTATTGTCTGTGCGCACACGCCCGCACGCGTGTGCGTGTGCCTATGTGTGTGTGTGTGTGTGTGTGTGTGTGTGTGTGTGTGTGTGTGTGTGTGTGTGTGTGTGTGTGCTGCGCGTGCACAACGTGTATTGTGCCAGGTACGGGGTTTATGATGAGCACAGGATGCCGTTCACACGGCTCCGGGTAAGCGGACATTCTCATGCGTTGGAGAGCGGAAGGTGGAACGGTAAGGCCAAGGACCACTACTGCTGGAGGAGCAACTCTGCCCGTGTGGTGCGATACAGACCAAACTCCACCTGATGGAGGACATACAATCTAATGACATTAGAATAATATGCCATAATATTAAACGAGTTACCAAGTGTCACAGCCCCCCTAGTTCTTTGTGAGTTCTTTTGTACCTTACGCTGATCGTGTATCTGTTATTTTCTTATGAGTTCGTCGTATGTATGAGTGTTTGTGCTAGCTGACTACATTTGTAGCCTGCCCGTATATTGACAGGTCTGTAAAGTGATTCACTTTGTGCCGAGAGCTCGTTCTCTTCATACAGAATGTGTTCATCAGGTTTGATGGCTTGTGTGCACAAAAAGCACTTTAGGATCAAAACAGTAATATTTTTTCTTGGCAAACAAAATTTAAGCCATATTAGGCTTTGTAGTAATGCGGGAATGTTTTCTCTTGGATCATTTATTGACACTTTAGTTGAAAATGTGAGTGTATTTAATTATTTGGGTAGTGTGATGAGTAAGAATGGAAGTTTGGAGGGTGAAGTGATTGAAAGGGCACAAGAAGGAAGAAAGACTGCTGGTATTTTTAAAGCAGTGATAAGAAACAGGGAAATGAGCATAAAAGCGAAAATGTTGCTGCATTACAATATTGTGATACCAATTCTAACGTATGCAAGTGAAGCTTGGACTTTGCTGGAAAGACACAAGTTAAGAGTGAGAGCAGCGGAAATGAGTTATTTGAAAGGAGTATGTGGAGTTACATGGAGAGGCACACTGACAAATGAGGAAGTGAAGGAGCGTTGTGTGGATGTGATAGAAAGCGTTAGGAGATATACACTGAGGCGGTTTGGCTATGTGGAGAGGATGGAGAGGGAGAGACTAACGAGGAATGTATATGTGAGTGTGGTGGAGGGAGGGAGATGGAGGGGGAGGCCAAGGGTGAGATGGAGGGATGGAGTGGAGAAGCATGGAGAGGCGTATGAGATAGGGATGTGTGAGCTGGGAGCAGGCCAGCGAAATGGTGGGGGATCGGGTGACATGGAGGCGATTTGTTTGTGGCCACTCTTTATGTGATGAAGGCATCTGACAATAGAGAGACAGATAGTAATTTTCTGACCTGCTGTATGGTGTGCAATGTTAAAATTTTGTGGCCAATAAACATGTCTACCTGTCTATCCATCTATCTGTCTGTTAATTTGTCTGTCTCATGCTATCTATCTATCTATCTGTCTGTCTGTTTATCTATCAGTCAATATAACCAAAGCTCCTCGGAAGTTACCTCAAACAGAGCATACATTAGAGAACCATTTTTATAGCACAAAGCAATTATTACAGCTCAAAAATAGCGTGGTTATTGGTGGAAAGTCAACGGTGTGCGTAAATACTTGTGACACTGGTGATGGTGGTGGAACGATTACTTCGTGTCAGGAGATTGAATAAATTTCAGTTAAATCTGGGGTGACTGACAACAAGAGGTTAAAACCATAATCTTGGAATATTTAATAATTATGAGAAGGCATTTACAGTTTTAGATAAATTCACAAAGGTCTCTGAATTTGAGACTACTTTCCTAGTTTATAACTAGTAAATTTATAAGATTTGTATAGCAATAATAAAGGAGTTATCAGAAAATGGTATTAATTTTTAGCATGCTTTCGTTTATAAAATTTGTATGGGAATGCTGGGACGAGTTATCAGAATAAGGTGTTTTGGTTATGTCTGTGCTGTATCAAGGCCTCTAATCCAGCATGTCATTGGTTTCCTGTGGAGGTCAAGGAGGAAGAGAATTTGTCTCTTGTGCGAAAGGACGTGGCAATCTGAGGAAGGAATTGCTTTGTGGTTTGAACTTCGTTATTATAGAGGTTACTGATTTTCCACAACACCTGCCGACATGTCATATAAAGATCCCTACTGTTACCATTGTAATTTCTGAATAAGACAGCCCTGTCATGTATTTATTAGACGGGTATTTGTGAAGTCGAAGTGGTGAAATGTGAAGGAATATGATATATACGTAAGGAAGACTGCTTAACCTTGGCATATGTACTATCAGATTTGTGCCTGGAGTTGGACACATGTATAAAGAGCCATTTAGTGAGCGTGTACTCTCCTTTCCAAAAGCTTCACACGGGTATGGAAGGGAAGGTTCACTACTTCTTGGTGTTTTCCTGTCTCTCCCGCGATCATTCAGTAGCCAAACGTATAACTTTACAAGAGAATTATCCTGTAATAGAATTGCTTTTTAAAAAATTATTTATTTATACATCACAGGCACCACTGTGAATGTCCTGGAGTAACACCTCGTGCTGCCAAGTTTGGGCTCGTCTTAAGTCTACGAGTACACAGTACTGTTTCAGTTTCAAATCGGACTTAACCCAATCACTGATCTCGGTTTTTCGTTTCTGTGGAACCGACAGCAAATGAACTAGGTACTCTATGTATTCTAATTTTAAGTTAGTGGCCATCACCAGGAAACATGCCAGTACAATCAACTCTGACATGCGAAGAGGAGGAGGAATAAAGAGGGATATTTCAGGTGTAGTGAGGGTGATTCATGTCTTCTCTTCTAGCTTTGGACCACAACGCCCGTAAAACTTGTCTCATAGCACCATAATCACAACAGATTTGCATTACAGTATGTAAGCTTTGTGCTCCACTATAGTTTTTTTACCTGACAAAACTGGGTCATTCTCACAATTTAAATACTACGTAGGCAAATGACTGTAAAATTCGATGCGTTGTAGTTACAAGGTAGGAGCGAGTCTCGTAAGTAGATCCTCCAGTCAGACCACACTTGACCATCATCCCAAGTAAGAGAGATTAGGGCTATTCCTTAGCTTAGAAGCCAACATCTTTCAAGTTCCTTCGTGATACCTTGTAGCTTACAGCTTTAAACCTATGAATCTTAAACAAAACTGCTATAGGACAGGGCCTTGGACACACACATTAAACTGTAGTGCAAGACTGCAAGATATAAATCTATATTATAGATAGATTTATCTCTCGATCGATAGATGGAAAGACAAATACTTAACCTCTTGTATCCGTGGATTTTGTCTTATTTTTCTGCCTTCATATAATTTTAGCGTAAAGGAGACCTGTTGTAGTGAAGCGTTTAATAATGGCTATTTCATAATTCTCAAGTTAGAAACGCCTCTCTAAAGTTTAATTAATTAGTCTCGTTGTAGCAATTTATATAATATAAATACATCATCGGAGTCAGGTATTTTGCCGTTTTACTCCGACAAGTTATTTGTAGACCCAGACGTATATCTTAAAGAGATCCTGTCTGTCTTTCCTACGAACAGTTTTTAGACTCAAGATTCTTCACTCCCGAAGAATTTATCGACGTCTCATTATGGCCCAGTTTGTTCCGCATCTGTCTACTACTTTCCTACTGATTCTTTTTTTTCCTGTTACCTAAAGATGATTCTATTCGACTTTGGAGATTTTTTTTTCCCCATAAGTTGAGAGGTATGTTATAACTTTCATTAACTCTTTCAAAACAAATGATTTTTCTTAAATTGAATAAAATCATGTGGCGGAAGCAATAAATCAATAAATGTAGATCACAAACGACCACTAGAAGAATGCAACTCTCGTCCAACAACTGTTCAAATGGTCGAACATATAACTGCCCTGTGATCTTGACCAACTACAGGTTACTCCCAGACTTGAAGTACATCATTCGTGGCCGACCTGTAACCAACTTTAAATCATGTAAGCTAAAAACTGTTTGCGTTAACTTATTCCAATGCCCACGACATTTGACATCTCCCTGTGACATTGACATTCAAGTGAATGTTCTGAGAACTTGGTTTATCCATAAGCAACTTTGAATTAGATAAGAGGAAGACCGTTTGAGTTAACTGTCCTATAACCTTGACCTTTGACCTTTCCCTGTGACCCTGACCATTGAGCGATTGTTCCCAAAACCTAATCTCTTTTTTCTTGTTTTAAAGTGAACCCATCAGCAAGGTTTACATGGTACTAAATACCATGAGTTGATTTTGATTTGTGACCTTGACCGTTGAAATTTATTCCTCAAAAACAGTAGGCCAACTTCTCAGGTGATTCTCAGCTCATTCACCAAGTTTTATCTAAATGATCATTATGGTTTTAACCTTTGACTAATTGTTGTCAAAACTGAATCCCTTCGGTTTTGCCTGACCCTTAATTTTTCCACCTAGTTGGGTTACAGTCAGATGAAAACCTAGTTGGCCGTGCCTTGTGAGGTAGGAGTTTTATCATTCCCTGCGACCTTGACATTTGGCTGATTATTCTCACTGGCTAATTATTAAAAAAATCGAATCATTTTCCTCTTATCGTCCGAGCCTCCACAAAACTTTATCTAAGTCGAATAAAAACTGCTTAAAACGAATTTGCCCTATGACGTTGGCCTTTGACCTATTGCTCACAAATCCATTGGTTTACTCCTTTATTGACTCCCGGTACCTCCACGAAGTTTGATTAAAATCGGATTGTCACTTTGTTAACACACACACACACACACACACACACACACACACACACACACACACACACACACACACACACACAGATACGGGTCAATCTTTGCCTCTACCCCTGACCTTGATCTTTGATTAAATGTTTTCAAAATTGAACCATTCCGTTTTTGTCTTACAATCAAATCTTCCTCTTAGTTTTGTCAGAAATAGTTAAAAAGATAATAATAATAATAAACTGATTTTGCGAGGGCTGTGTTTGACCTTTCACCAGTTGTTCTTATATACAAAGTTAATGCACTGGCTAACCCTCAAACATTCCGCCAAGTTGACTAAAACTGAATGAAAACTGAGTTGTTTTGCACACACACACACACACACACACACACACACACACACACACACACACACACACACACACACACACACACACACACACACACACACACACACACACACACACACACAACATAACACCAAATCTCACTCCACGAGCGAGTGTATAAGTGAAAATTACGCTACCGAGAGTGAACGAGCTTGTTGAGGTAATGTGCGTGCGTGTGTGTGTGTGTGTGTGTGTGTGTGTGTGTGTGTGTGTGTGTGTGTGTGTGTATCACGGGATCTCAAAATGAAATCTTTCGTAAGATGAGAGGAGGCTTCACAGGCTGACGTAATTCAGTTATGTAGAAAGTCATAAGCCCAGTCAAATTTTACAAATTTACATGGGAAAGGGAGATCCAGAGATCGGGTCTTTGATCCCACTTGAAGAAATAGTGTAGAGAAGGATGGAGACCAGTTTATCATCTCCACAACCCTCATGCGGCACAAGAGCTACGAGAGTGGCTCTAACATAGGTGGACGTGATGGTCAGGGAGATAGAGAATGATCTGCGATCTGACTGCACATTAGTTCAACATCAGGCTGGGACAGGGAATAGTCTGGTGATGTCCATTGCGTTAAAGCAGACTTCCCAGATCTTCCAAAAGATTCATGTCATGCAGTCGCTCCAGTTTATACCAACACATCAGTCCTGAATGAGCCAGTCGTAGAATCCTGTAGAAATCAGTATAGACGGTGATCTTTAGTGCAGATGTGGTGAATTATGACACAGTAAGAATTTCTGTGTAGGTTGGCACCTAATTTGGTTCGTTGAGAGAAATTCTGCTAGTCAAAGGATACACACCGGAATTTAGTTTAAGGTAAGGCCAGAGGATTTTGGTCAGCAAAGAGAAATCATAGCAATCAAATGGTTAGACACGCAGCCGAAACTGCCTCCCTGGTTTAAATTCTCCATACGTTTCCTTGCATGCTCCTCAGTAAGGCCATTAAATAAATGCTTCCGGAATGCAACTGTCGGGTATGGCCTACACTGCAGATTGAAGATGTGTGTGTGTGTGTGTGTGTGTGTGTGTGTGTGTGTAAGCAACCGGATGTTTCGTGCTAACCCATCCGTGAGTCAGGGTTGAGAACAGCAGACCTTCTGTAAACAGCTCAGGAGTGACATTGAGCAGCACACAAAGAAAAACCTACCTGTTCCCTGAAAGACTGCTTGAGCATTAGAGAGCAACTATACTGAAAGTGTAACACTTTAAGCTCCTCAGTATATCATCCAGTGGGAATATGGAGTTTTTAAGATCACATTCTGGAGGCAGCGAGCTCAAGAACACGCCTTTTTTCAAGTCTGTCTACCGTCATATCCAAATGCCTACATACCTACTGTCTGCTATCTATCGCGAACCAAGTCTCACATCAGTAAGCCTGCCTGTCATCCAAATCAGCCTGTCAATAACTCTGTCTGATACCAAGCCCGTCAGTATGACTGCCTGCCGCAAAAACAATCTACCTCCGCCATCCCTGCTGTCTGTGGCAAGCCATCTGTCGTTATCTATCGCCAACTAAGCCTACCCGTCATCCAGATCAGCCTGTCAATAAGTCTGTCTGCTGCCAAGCTCGTCAATAAGACTGCCTGCAGCTGAAAATGCCTGCAGCAGCCATCCCTGCTGTCTGGCGCAAGCCGCCTGTCATTAAATCGTCCCGGCCAAAGATTCTGCTGACCATCAAGCCTCCAGTGACCCGGTGACCTGGAACGTGCCTTCTCCACCCCCCACCAGCTATCTGTAGCAGCTCACACCATGCTCTGCAGTGGCTGTTATTTAAAGAGGTGGAATTTAGAGCCATTCAGCAAAAAGTTCCTACTATTATCTCCGGACCAGTAATTTTAATACAATATTTTTTTCTTTCTTCTCTTACCAGATTAAATTCTATCTATCTATCTATCTATTGCCAGACGCCTCAATCCCGTTCGGGGTGGCCACAAATAAATCGCCTCCACGACGCCATGTCCCCCGCCATTTCACTGCTCTGCTTCAAACTCACACCCCCCTCTCTCATATACCTCTCCACCCCATCCCTCCATCTCATCCTCGGCCTCCCCCTCCCTCTACCCCCCCTCCACCTCACTCACATACTGTACACTCTCTTCGTCAGTCTTTCACCCTCCATCCTCTCCCCATGTCCAAACCACCTCAGTGTATTCCTCCTAACGCTTCCTATCACCTCCACATCCACACCACAACGCTCCTTTATATCCTCATTTGTCAGCCTCTCTCTCCACGTGACTCTACAGGCTCCCATTAAATAACTCATTTCCACTGCTCTCACTCTTGACTTGTGTCCTTCCAATAACGTCCAAGCTTCACTTCCATACGTTAGAGTTCGTATCAAAATATTGTCATGTAGTAACTTTTTCACTTCCATGCTCACTTCCCTGTTTCTTATCACTGCTTTCAAGGAACCAGCAACCTTTCTTCTCTGCTGAACCCTTTCAAGCACTTCACCCTCCAACCCTCCAGTCTTACTCATCACATTACCCAAGTACTTAAATGTACTCACATTTTCCAATTCCTCACCATCCAACCTCGTTGTACATTCACTGACTTCACCTCTCTCAAAGACCATCACTTTATTCTTCCCTACATTCACCTTTAGATTCCGTTTCTTACACTCCCAAACTCATCCAGATTAAATTACTTTACTAAAAACAACTTTCCTAGATTATTTTTCATACTTTCATTTTTTTTTTACTATTTTCATCCATATGGACACTTCAACTGTAAATATTATAACTCTATATCTATATCTGTATCTATATCTATCTATCAGTCAATCGTATGTATGTATGTATCTATCTATCTATCTATCTATATATATATATATATATATATATATATATATATATATATATATATATATATATATATATCAGGGCTGGAAAAAACCCGGGATTAAAAAAAAATATCATTGGGTTTTTGGGGTTTTTATTGGGTGTTATTGTTTTTTTTTTATTCCTCATACTTATATGCAAATCAGTTAAAATAAGCAATTAAAAAGTAATTTAGAGTGAAACAGAAGGTTTTAAGTGTTAGCTGAAGAACAGACACTTGTTTAAAACATGTTTTTGTTACAAGGTGGTCCGGTTGGACAAATCCTCTGTTAACTTGTACTGTACAGGAAATGGACGGCGTGGGGTAGGCTTGACTACTCCTGACTCAGTACTCATTGTCTCAGTCTCAGTTTCTCCATGGTAGTAATAGGATGTATATGTATGTAGACCTCATTTATCAATATGATGTAAACCTACATTTTTGTATGTAAAATTTAACTATATTAAATGAAAATTACACACACACAAAAAAGCTGGATTTTTTTTTGGAGTGTTTTTTATTGGGGGGGGGGGTGGGTTAATGCTAACCCTGATATATATATATATATATATATATATATATATATATATATATATATATATATATATATATATATATATACAAACCCTCTCGTTAACTGTTGCTATTCATAACAGTTTATTTTCGTTACAAAGAAACCTCCTCACTTGTAATCACTCATTTAGTAGTTTCCAATGTACTATTTTCTCTCCAGTTCATTTTAATAACTTTTCCTTAATTTAAAAAACCTAATCTATTTGAAGATGAAACACACACCTCCGGACGTCCTGAGATTATACAGTATAATGCCTACTACCTTACACGACAGTCTTACTTGTTTTAGAAACGGAGAGACTTATTCGCGAGAAACAGTTCCATCAGCTGAGTATCATACCATTATAAAAAAAAAAAAATCCGGTTTCCTTCTGCTTCTACTTAATTCAGTATGGCAACCCCTTCTGCCCCCCAAATAATTATTTTTGATGATGCATTGTGTCCCAGATTCACTGGAATGATTCCAGCATTTACCGTGTATGATTTCATTAGTGCTGTCCAGTCTGCAGTTGCAAACAAAGGGCATACAACAGACAGCGCTAAAATGGCCTATCTTCGGAGCCCAGTAGATGATGGTTACTCACGAGAGGGGGTTACCAGTCCGTTGCAGATTTATTTATATAAGTTTTCTTTGTTGAATGCTGCAACAAATTTGTAGGATTTTTTTGTAACCACGAAAGCAGAATGCTTGATGAGCGTTTACAGGTTATTGCAAAATATGAGGCAGGATAAGTCCTTTCAGAACAAAGCGTCGGCGGCGTCAGCAGCAACAGAAACACAAATTTCAGAGGCAATACGAAGCAGTCCGTGGGCGGAAATTGATGATAAGGGAAAAACCACTCTACCATTCAAGAATGTAGCAATGTTGTTTGGTTATCTCAGATACTTAAATCATCTTAATAAGGATGAATTCAATGCAGCATTAGAGATTCAGTTTTCTCCAAGGGATGACATAACCATGTTGGCTGTACAGATAGAAGTGAAACTCGGTATCATACCATCTCAAACAGTACACGCTGTTCGCCCAGTCATTAGCTCAGCACCACAGTCTTTGCGGTCACAACGTCAAAGACACGTCTCACGTTCTGCCAGCAAACAAAATGTCATACTTCGTTCACCAGCCATGTTAAGTACAAGACCCGCAAAACAAAGCACTTTCTTTCATAACAGACCCAGATCTACAAGCAGAACGAAGATCGTTTGTCTAGACCCAGATTTACGAGCAAAATGAAGATAGAGCAAAATGAAGATAGTTTGTTGGTATTATAAAAGAACAGGTCATTATGAAGAAAATTGTTATAAGAAAATAGGAGATGAGCAAGGACACAGGCATGACTGTAGATCACCTTCACGATCATTCAGGAATAAGTACTGTACATATCATAAGAGACATTGTCCTTCTACTAGCAAATGCAGTACTATTTCCAATACACAGTCGGGGATCCATAAGGACACAAAGTTCTGAGCTCCCCATTTGCCAAATTGGCCCTCTGACAATTTAAGTATCGATATCTTATGTGAAGGTGGAGTCCTTACATTTTTTCATGGACTCAGGGTTTATGGCAAACTTACTTAGTTCCAGCTAAACAGAATTAAAGGAAGGCTCAAACGGGTTTTGATCCTTGAGCCGCCCTCATTCGTCTCTGTAGTGTTGACGGCTCAGAATTTTTTATGAAGGGCATGGTATACCTCGAGATACAACTCAATGAATTAATAAAACCCTTCACAGCTGAGTTTCATGTTAACACTTTTGCAGTCTTTGGATTCGGACCCTTGTCCAACCTAAAAGTGTCCAACCCGATTTTTGGATGCGGATCTTGGTCCAAACAAAGAAATATTTACCATAAATCAGGAACCGCATCAAGTGTTCTGAAATCTGGTATGTTATTAGCCTGATTGAACTTCTAGTTCGATGAAATTATTTTCATTCGTGGGATATCGAAAACGCGACCAAAAACAAGCTTAGAAATAAAAAAGTGGTGTAAACATAATGCGCTCTGTCAATTTATATTCATCATAACTGTTTTACTTTATGTAATATCACTTTCTTGTTTTCTTTCATCTTATTCTACAAAGTCTCAGCTTTCTAACGATCTGCTAATCCAAATAGTTTAGGGTGAAAAAATAGCCAGGCTAGAAAAAACTCGAGTGTTCGGATTTGTTATAACCATTTTTATGTGCTTTTTCAATTTATACTCGCCATAACCATTTTACTTTATGTAATATCACTATTTTTTCTGTCACCCTATTCTACAAAGTCTCAGCTTTCTAATGGTATAAAAACAAATTCACAAACCCAAATATTTCGGGATGAAAAAATTAACGGAAGAGAAAAAACTTGAGCACTCGGCAGGGAAGGAGGGAGGGAGAGCAGGAGTTGGGGAAAGCAGGGTTTTGCTGGCTGCAGGAGAGTCGGACCGCAAAACTGTTAAAAATAAATTCTGGTATCTTGCATATGTTTTAATTGGTGTAGTCACCATGGCTTAACATTCTGTCGAACTGATGCCTACTTGTGGTAGTATGAAAGTATCTATCTATCTATCTATCTATATACCTAGGCTGCTTCCCCCAAGGAAAGGGAGGTAGCCGAGACAGGACGACTCACTCTCCATTTACTCATCCATTCAAACACATTCATTCGCATCTTAGCCCCAAACGGGAGAACGAACAGATCCTCACTGCATCACACCGCACAAGGGTCAACTGAGCAATGCAATCAGTGACATCCGCAGCAGGGCCCGACAGCAGAACTGGTTTACCCCTGCCACATCATAATAGACCCATCCCCTTACCCGCACCTGACCTGACTAGCTGATCAGACCAAATGCGGGAGAATATCCCCTCAGGGCTGCGTCATCACTTATTCATTCACAATTTCTCTCTATTTATTTCTGTCACACACAGCCACTCTTCCTTGCTCAACAGACATCCCTCTCGCATCCAGCGCTCTCTTCACACTGTCCATCCATCGTATTCGTGGTCTTCCTCTCAGCCTTACACCTCTCTCATCAGATCTAGTTATCTTTTTCACCAGTCGCTCATTATCCATTCTCTCCATATGCCCAAACCATTGCAACACCCTCTGCTCAACTCTACTAGCCATCTCCCGAACAACTCCAGTTCTCCTTCGCACTTCATCATTTTGCACTAAATCCATACGCGTCACTCCACACATACTCCTCAGACATCTCATCTCCATTACATTCAAACTTTTCCTCTCTGCTACACCCATATTCCATGTTTCAGCCCCATATAATGCAGTCGGTACCTCAACGCTCTCATACAGCCTTCTCTTTACATCCATTCTAAGCGAACGACATTTAAACACTTTTTTCATTCCTCCCAGCACCTTTCCTACTTCATTTATTCTAAACTTCACTTCTGCATCTATTCTTCCATCCACAGCAACATGTGACCCTAGATATTTAAAACACTCTACCTCCTCAAGCAACTCACCATTCAAAACTATATTCATCCCCATACCATCTATCAACCTCGTACACTTCATCACTTTACTCTTATTCTCATTTACTTTCAATTTCCTCCTTTCATACACCCTTCCAAACTCCTCTACCAACTGTCTCAATCTCTCCTCTGAATCAGTCACCAGTGCAGTATCATCTGCAAACAGCAGCTGCTTCAGATTCCACTCTCCTCCATCAACATTTACGAGATTCAGACCACCTAAAACCCTTGCATTCACCTCCCTTACAACACCATCCATGTAAATATTAAACAACCAAGGCGACATCACACATCCCTGCTGCAGCCCCACTCTCACGGGAAACCAATCACTCACAGCATTTCCCAGTCTTACACATGCTCTACTATTTACATAAAAACTTTTCACCTCTTTTAGTAACCTACCATCAAGTCCATACAATCTTAAAACAGTCCACAAAGCCTCCCTATCAATTCTACCATACGCTTTCTCTAAATCCATAAATGCCCAAAATACATCCTTGCCTTTCGCTAAATACTTTTTACACACTTGTCTCACAGCAAACACCTGATCAACGCATCCCCTCCCTCTCCTAAAGCCACACTGCTCATCACTAATCACTCCCTCTGTACCCTCTCTAACTCTCATAATTAACACTCTACCATACACCTTACCTACAACACTCAACAGACTTATACCCCTAAAGCTAGTACATTCATACTTATCACCCTTGCCTTTATACAACGGGACCACACAAGCACTTGCCCAATCAACTGGCACCATACCTTTCTCCAAGCACACATTCAACAATCTTACTAACCAGTCAACAATAGTCACTCCACCACCCTTCAGGCACTCCACAGCACACCCATCCATACCTGCAGCTTTCCCTGTTTTCATCTCTTTTATTGCCTTCTCCACTTCCTCCTTCGTGATCAAAGAATCATTCAACTCTCCCAACACATTTATTCCTTGCACCCTTCCATCCGCCACAATCTCAGCCACCCTTTCCTCCTCTACATTTAACAATCTTTCAAAATACTCTGCCCATCTCTTCCTTACTGCATCCATCTCAATTAACATCCTTCCATCCTCTGCTTTTACTCGTTCTTCCTTCCCAGACTTTCCCTTTCGCACCCTTTTCACCTCCTTCCAAAACATTTTCTTATTCTGTTGAAAATTCTCTGTCAGCCGCATACCCCACCTCTCATCTGCTGCCACTTTAGCATCACGCACAGCCCTTCTCGCTCTATTCCTCTTTTCCTTATACCTTTCATATGACATCTCATCCTTCCTTTGCAGCCACACTTCATATGCACGTCTCTTCTCAGCCACAGCCATACTTACTTCTTCGCACCACCATTCACTTCCTTTTCTTACACCATCACCCACACGTCTCACACCACACACCTCTTCTGCATGCCCCACCACAGCACTCTTAAACAACTGCCATTCCTCCTCCACGCTGCCATTTTCCCGATCTTTCACTGCGTTCCACTCATCTTTCAATTTCTCCTGATACTCTATCTTTTTCTCTCTTTTATCCAGCTCACTCACTTTCAAAACCTCCCTGCCACACCTAACCCTCCTAGCTCTCACCCATCTCTTACCTACTCTTAACTTTCCCTCCACCAGGTAGTGGTCAGACATACCTCCACCCTCCCCTCTCAGAACTCTCACATCCAACAATCTTCCTATTACATTCCTAGACACAACCACATAGTCCATCAAGGCTCTATCAACAACCCTTCCACCCTCCTGTCTCACCTATGTATACTTATATTATATCTTTCTTCTCAAACAGCATATTCCCAATCACCATCTCTCGCTCAACACACATCGCTATCATTCGTTCCCCATTTTCATTTCTTCCAGGCACACCGTGCATACCAACTACGCCTTCAACTGCTACATTTCCCACTCTAGCATTCAGATCTCCCATCATTACCACATTCACATTCGCTCCAAAACTCTGCAGACACTCATCAACATCATTCCAGAAAGACTCTCTCTCTTGTTCATCCCTTTCACTACCAGGCCCATATGCACTCACAAACACCCACAACTCACGTTCAAATTTCGCTTTCACCTACATCAGTCTCGATGACACCTCCTTCCATTCAATCACACATTGCTGTACTTCCGGACTCACTAACAAGGCCACACCTTCTCTTGCCCTTCCTCTGTCAACACCTGACAATCTTCCATTCACACTTCCAAACATAGATTCCCCCTTCCCTTTCATCTTCGTTTCACTCAAAGCTAACACATCCAACTTTCTTCTCACAAACATTCTCCCAATCTCCTCCCTTTTAGCCTCAATCGTACTACATCCACGCACATTCATAGACCCAATCTTCAGGGTACGGGGATAACTCCATCCCCCATCCCTTTCTCTGGCCTGTCTCTTTTTAGGAACTAAAAAACAGAGGAGGGGGTCCCTAGTCCCCTCACCCCACCCCTTTTAGTCGCCTTTTACGACACGCAGGGAATACGGTGGCAGTATTCTTCCTAACACAACCTGGCCGCAGAGTAGTAGTACCACCCCAGAGTGCGGCCAGGTTGTGTCCCCCTCGCCACAGGGCATGAATTGCCCACACCCTGTCCTTTCACAGGTAAATTCGATCACAATGTCTACCATGGTACTGCCATAGCCAGTAGAGAGCAATGAGGATCAGCTACTATTATCTCATGACACCCCCTCTAACAGTGACGCAATGGTTGACCTATCTACGTCCTATTTAACTACATACAGTAGCCTGAATGATATTTTGCAACACGCAGAGATCAAATGAGCTGTAACAAAATGGTGCACAATTTTGTTGATGCATGAATTCACGAAAGTCTCTGTCTGAATTGTGGGTGCGAAAGAAGGAGTGAATGCAATATTATTTCCTGAGACTTGTTGGGTGAATGGTTTAACCCGAGATGTCCCGTCAACATATGGATACGTTGCAACATTTTGCATTTGCCAGTCCCGACGACATACTGGTACGTTGCGCAATTGCAAGGTTCATAATTTGCACAATTTTCAATTTTCGTGTGTGATTTTTTGTACGTATACACGGGCCACCTTCCTCTATTCCTCGACAAGATGCCAAGCAGGGACAATGCCTTACACCGCATAACCTCCCCCCCCCCTGCACACCATTGTCTCAGCAATTCACCTGTTACCAGTGACCTGGCCAATAAAGACATTCAGGGCCAGAGTGATTCCCCAATCGATGACAGTGTGGAGGACAAAGTTTACATAGCATTAGAGGAAGAATCAGTCAGAAATGATGATCAGGTAATGTGGTAAAAAAAGGTCACGTATGGTGATGAGTTAGTGAGTGAAACAATGCTTATAATGCCTATCTTACTGTTTGAAAACGAATATACTCTCATACTACATATAAATGCGTAACAAGTAAATAAATAAATACCGTTTATGAGTGGTGTGAAATAGTTACCCTCCCATAGAACTCGTTTTCTTTGGTGCCAGCCTGTTAGAAAACCCAGTAAGGTAAGGAGGTACTGCTACCTGGATTGAGTATTTTAAACCTCAGGTGAGCGATTTCTCTATGAATTTTCGATGTTGCTCACCAAAAGCGGAGGTTTTAGCCAAAAAAAAAAAAAATCGAAAATACCTCGGGATTGGGGGGTGTCAGAGGTGCGAAATAGCTCGGGACGTGACGGGTTAACATACGAGTCAGCATTGTGTATCGTATTGGAAGATAGTTTGTGTTATATTTACCTATTAAATGTAATGAATACACCACTGCAACTTAAAAGTAGTACAAAGATTGGAGATTTCTTGGTTAGCCATCAGCAATGAAGGTGTGCAGGATATGCCATTCTTTGTGGGCTAACAACTATGGATGATGATGTATATCCCACTGGAAACTACAGATTCTGGAATGACACCTTCAGGTGGTCTCACCTCTCAAAACTTCTCTCAAAATAAAGAACAATTTAAGAATCTTTTGCAGACCTATAGAGATTTTGTGGCCTTACCTGGCTAATCTATGGGCAAAACAGGCATGATCAAGCATAACATTAAAGTCATCCCCGGTAATCAACCAGTTTATGTCCCGACATTTAGATTGACTATCGTAAAGTAAAGTCTGTCACAGAATTCGATCTATTCCCATTACCAGTCATAACAAAATTACTGGAATCACTTCACAACAATAACGTTGTTTTTGCCTCGCTTGACTTACTCAGTGGCTACTGGCAAGTAGAAATGGAAGACTTGTCTTGCCCTATAACCACATATGATACCCCTTCTGGATGATGTCATTTTAACTCCTGCTGCTCTGATTGCCTCATATTAGGCAATGGGTCTCCATGCCATAATTTCAAGCATGACGAAGCGTCGGTGAATTCCGCGGGAATATTGAGTCTCACTCTACGCCATCAGAGCAATTGCCAAGCCATGCCACACCGCAGTTGCCAAATGCCGCGTATTTAGTAATTCAGTTCTCGTTTGTAGCCAAGCAATGGCGTGCTCACGCCCGTCTACCTCCCCAGTGCTGGCGACTTATTGTCGCCCTGACACCCACCTAAAAGGCGTAAATTACAAAAAGACGAGGGTGATGAAGAGTTGGAGCTTAGAAACATTTGATCTGATGACAAAAAATCAACTTAATATTAAAAAAGAGTCTGAAAACAATGACTCAGAGAAGGTAACTGGGTTGATAAGAATCAGCCCGGTGGCGGCTAAAAGGCTTCCCTCTGGTCTTACAAATGCTCCACCATTGTTCATGAGGCTTAGCAATTCTGTATTCAGTGGTATGTTCGGTCATTCTCTTTCTGCTTATCTAGATGACATCATTATAATGAGTAAGTCAATTCCTGAACATTTTGCCAAGCCACAGCAAGTTTTAGATCGCCTCCAAATGGCAGGTCTAAAAGTTAAGCTCAATAAATTAAACTTTGTCTATCTATCTATGCATTGCCAGAAGCCTTAATCCCATACGGGGTGGCCATAAACAAATCGACTCCAAGTCGCCCTGTCCCCCGCCATTTCACTGTTCTGCTCCCAATTCACACACCCATTTCTCATATCCCTCTCCACTCCATCCCTCCATCTCATCCTTGGCCTCCCCCTCTCTCTCTCCCACTCCACCTCACTCACATACACTCCCCTCGTCAGTCTCTCACTCTCCATCCTCTCCACATGGCCAAACTACCTCAATGTGTTTCTCCTAATGCTTCCTATCACATCCAAATCCACACCACAACGCTCCTTCACATCCTCACTTGTCAGTGTGTCTCTCCATGTGACTCCACAGGTTCCTCTCAAGTAACTCATTTCCACTTCTCTCACTCTTGACTTGTATCCCTCCAACAACGTCCAAACTTCACTTCCATACGTTAGAGTTAGTATCACAATGCTGTCATGTAGTAACTTTTTCACCTCCATGTTCACTTTCCAGTTTCTTATCACCGCTTTCAAGGAACCAGAAACCTTTCTTCCTTGTTGAACCCTTTCAAGCACTTCACCCGCCAAACTTCCATCCTTACTCATCACACTACCCAAGTACTTAACCGGACTCACATTTTCCATTTCCTCATCATCCAACCTCACTGTACATTCACTAGCTTTGCTTCTCTCGAAGACCATAACTTTACTCTTCCCTACATTCACCTTTAGATTCGGTTTCTTACCCATTCTCCCAAACTCATCAACCAAGCTTTGCAGCTCCTCTTCGTCTTCACTTAACAACACAGTATCATCTGCAAACAACAGTACAGGGAGTTTCCAAACACTGCCCTCTCATTAGGGCCACTCCAACATCCACTGCCCTGCCTTGTTTCTCTTTTATACCCCATCCATTTACAGATTGAACAACCATGGGGACATGACACATCCCTGTTTTAACCCAACCTTCAGATAGAAAAATTCACTCAGTTCATTATCCACACGCACTGTAGCCCTAGCACCCTCATACATACTCTTCACAGCATTTAACAACTTCCTATCTGCGCCATATATTCTTAATATTTTGTACTTTGTATGTAAGAGAATTAAATTTCTTATACACGTGGTTGGCACTGAAGGAATTGGTACCACGAATGAGAGTGTTAGGGCACTTTCTAACTTCCAAGAACCTACGGGTACTGATGATCTAAGGAATTCCCTTGGACTGAGTGGCTACTATCGGCGATTTATTAAAGGTTATGCACAAATCACAGCTCCTCTGACTAACTTATGTAAGAAAAATGAACCTTATGTTTGGACCAGCGATCGGTCGCATGCTCTTGGAACACCCAAGACTGCATTTGTGCCCCAGTCTTGACATTCCCAGATTATAAGAAACTTTTCCTTCTTTGTACAGATGCATCAGTAGCGAGAATTGGTGCAGTATTGATGCAGATTGATGTAGCAAAGTTGAAACATGTAATTCGTTTTCGTTTTCGTTTTTAAAGGCTCCAACATGCTTGCATGTGTCGGCCTTGGTCACCTAATGGCGGCTCTCCATGCTGCACGATCCATTGCAGCCTCCCTGTTCAGTCCCTTAACCCTAAGGTCACACTTAATGACCTCGTCCCATGTCTTTCTCGGTCTACCCCTCATAACCCCACCCCCAATATTAACACTTCTCACCTTCCTCACCCAACTATCATCCCCCATCCTCTCCACATGTCCAAACCACCTCAATCTACCTCTCCTCATCACAACACCAATACACTCCAGTCCCATCCTACCTCTCAACTCTTCCATTGTAAACCCAGCCCCTCCAGGCCTTGGACGCAGGGACGCACTGCACATCCACCTAATCATTGTCATTTCTGTACGTCTGAGCCGGCGAATGTAGTATGGTAGTCGTACCCTTAATGCTGGAGAAAGTAACATCAGTGTTACTGATTGGGAGGCTTTAGCAAGTTTTGGTCTCAAACATTTCAGGGACGTTATCTGCGGATACCCAGTACATATTAAAAAAAGATCATCTCCCACTTTGTGATTTATTCAAACGAAAAAATCTTACCGGTCATCTAGCACGATGGTCACTTATTATCCAAGACTTCAACCCAACCTTTGAATACGTGCCTGGTAGATCAAATGTAGTTGCAGATGCTCTTCCACGTCATGTAACGGCGGCAGTCTCACCTTGTCAACCAAATGTAGTTTCTTTCAACACTCAAACCTCAAATGTTTATAATTGTCAGCACACAGACCTTCTGTGGTCTAAGGTTATTTATTTCCTACAATCAGGAGACTCTTCAGCGTTACCTACTCTGTCAGTGCTAGCAGATGATCCGATGTTAGACAATGATATTTTGTATAGGATGGCATCCCTTACAAGGAGTCACATACCTAACAGAGAGGTACATACGTCAACTTTTTGTTCCCACAGCTTTAAAACCTGCAGTACTTGACATCATCCATAGCACACCTCATGCATCCCATCCAGGAAAGGCTCGGTGTTTGAGCCAAGGACGTCTTGCACTTTATTGGCCTGTTGTGTGGAAGGCCATCAGTGTTCCCTGTGATTTCTGTGCTCCCTGTAACCGTAATAAAGGGGCAACTGGATTACCCGCTCCAGTTCTGCAATATCCAGTTCCATCATGTCCATGGGAAACTGTTTCTATTGACTTCATTAAATTGCCTCTTCATTAAAATTGTCTCTTACGGAGTCCACTGCGGAATATTTGTTTGTTGCAGTTGATCATTTCTTACGTTACTGTGTTCTCGCATCTCTTCAAGACAAGACTGCTGAGAGTATTGCACGTTCCATCATTGATAACATTATTTGTCCATTCACTACACCATCCACTGTTATTACCTATAATGGCTCAGGGTTTAACAATAGTCTTCTTGTTGAGATTTGTAAGCAGTGTAACATCAATAAATGTAATGTCATACCCAACCATCCAGCGTCCAATGACCTTGTCGAAAAGCAAAATCGCAAGGTGCTGCGGTGCTTGAGGTATACTTAAGTTCTCTAAGCACTTGAGGGGATGGTGAATTTCCCAAGTTGCTGCCTCAGTCAATAATTCCATCAATAGATCCATTGGCAAAACTCAATTCTTTTTCCTGCACTGATTCGAAAAAAAAAAAAAATGCCCTATTCAATGAATTATCGAAACCTAGTCCACTCTGTAATTTAGATGATTACGTGAAAGTGAAAATGGCAGATTTCCAGAAAATACATCATTATGTACAGGCTAATCTGGCCTTATTTAAAGAGGATATGACACAATACCAGCATAAGTTTGCATCACCTATCAGCATTAACTGGGAGACTTAGTATTCACTCGTTCATATAAACCTTGTTCTAAATTAGATAGTAAATTTACAGGCTCACACCGCTTGATATCTCGTAGGCCTAAGGGTAAAAAATTTGAGATTATGGACCTGTCATCTAAGAGTAAGTGGGGTCACATAGATGGTCTTAACCTTAGAATGCTTACGTTATCATCCTCACAGTACTGCTTTCGTCGGGAGAATTTTACCCAATTTTAGAAAATTAATAAAAAATACTTAGACAAAATTTTTATAAAATTTGACAATGCAGGTATCAAAAGTAACTCATATACTTCCTTCTTACATAGTAATAACCATCAGGGTAAGAAAATAAATTTTACCTGAATTTATTTAGGCGGTACAAAAAAACATGAACATTAAAATAAAACATGAACATTAAAACATGAACATTAAAATAAAAAACACTAACTATGGGCTCAATTGCCACTGGGCTTGGTGGCCCCCTCCTTGGGACGTTGAAGCTTAAGACTAGGTAGGTGGCTCCCCTCACATATCACCCTGGCCTGAAATGGGGGAAACGAAAAAAGGGGCAATGTCGGATAAAAAACACTTTAAACCCAAATATCATGGTTATAAATGCGAGATGAAACCACACCACTACCTATGTAGGTAGGGGGTAGGGTGTATTGATGGTATAGGGAAGGACAGCTCCAAAGCTCTTATCATAACAAAATAGCAAATAAATAAATCGCCGAACAGGGAAATTTGCCCGACATAATCATTCTAGGGTTAAGGGAACTGCCAGATACTTTGAATTGGAGGAAAATCAGGAAAATGATGCATCATCTATTCCCCCTTTTTCTTCTTCTTCCTCTTCTCTCCATGCTCCTCCTCCTTCTGCCCTTACTACCCCTTCGTCACCACCTACTCAGCATGTCAATGAGTACAAACAAAAGCTTCGCACAGCAACTCGCCCCACTGTTGTTGGTGTCTGTCCCTCCACCTGCCAGGATCACCTATTTGATTTGCACATTTATCCGGATTCCCTGGTATTGTGGAGGGAGCAGACAACTTTAATTAGCACTAGCTGTCCATGGTTCATCTCTGGATGATTGGTAGTATTATTCCATATATTATTACATCTCTATTACTAGGTAGTATTATACCATATTTTATTACATCTCTTTTACTAGGTAGTATTATTCTGTACATTATTACATCTCTGTTGCCAGGTAGTATTATTCTATATATTATTACACCTGTGTTACTAGGTAGTATTATTCCATATATTACTACATCTCTGTTGCAGGTAGTAGTTTTATGTATATTGTTACATCCTTGTTACTAGGTAGTATTATTCCATATCTTATTACATATATGTTGTTAGGTATTAATATTCCACATATTATAACATCTCTGCTACCAGTTAGTATTATTGCTCACATTAGTACGTCTTTCTTACTAGATAGTATTGTTTTATATATATATATATATATATATATATATATATATATATATATATATATATATATATATATATATATATGTGTGTGTGTGTGTGTGTGTGTGTGTGTGTGTGAATGAAGTACAGTAGGTATGCAGTTGTACAAAGTTTTGAATGTCTTAATGAAATTATTAGATCAGTGTTATCATAGAAATATTGTATATCACCTTCCAACAATTTATGTTGCAAGTCGAGAATTTGTCAATTATTGTCGTCTTACCATAGACGCTATCCTAATGTCAGATCTTTGCTTAATTTTACAGTGGGCTCGCTGTAACTTTCATCATCATCATACTTTTTTTCTCAAGTTTGTACTATCCTATTCTAGAAGCTAACCCCTTTTCCACGACTATCATATTCCTATTCGTTCTGCAGTTATCTTCATCTCTTCCAACTAATTTCTTTCCCTCTACCTCGCAATGACACCCTTTGTACTGCATTCATGTGCTCCAAATTCATACTTCCTTCTCACGACTATTTCTTCCGTTTGATCTCCCACTTTCTTGCTCGTACGCATTTCAAACCTTCGTCTTTGTCCTGTGTTTTTCTTTAATATCTTCCCCATCACAGCTGTTCCTTGTAAGAATACTGTCGTCCAGATATCTCACTTCCTTCATCACTTTGAGTCCTCACTTTATGTGTATATCCTCCTAATGCATTCACTCTACTAGGATTATTATTCACAGTGATTTTTTTTTTTAATCAACTGCCATGTTCAACGTATGGAAAAGTGACACCATGAAATTAGGTTACAGCATGAAAGAAGGAAAACAGTGTAGCTCATTAGATGTGAGAACAGTGTGAGTTGTTCAATGTGAAAGTGACAAGAACTTGCAACCTGACACTGGAGGTGCAGAAATTTGAGTGAGATTATGATAAAATGAACATATCACAGCACATTCCTCCCCTACTATACAGTGTGGATTTGTGTGAAGGCGTGTGGACACCCAGCTAATTATGTGAACATTATTTAGTTAGGACGAGATCTTATTCTCTCGCCAGACCATGGTGATTCCTGTATGGCCACCTTTATATAATTTTCCATCACTGTAACATATAACAATACAATATCAATATCCTACGTAAGTACATTAAGGTAAGTAGATATTGTCCACGTTAACCAGTATGCTCTTTGTATTAATTTAATATACTGTCATATAATTCTCTTATCTTTCACTTATAATATCAATGTTGTTTCTATGTATGTACATTAAATTAGGCAAATATTTTCTCTGTTAACTAATATACTCTTATTCTATCTATCTATCTATTGCCAGACGCCTCAATCCCGTTTGGGGTGGCCACAAACAAATCGCCTCCAAGTCGCCCTGTCCCCCGCCATTTCACTGCCCTGCTCCCAACTCACACCCCCTCTCTCTCATATACCTCTCCACCCCATCTCTCCATCTCATCCTCGGCTCCCCCTCCCTCTTCCCCCCTCCACCTCACTCACATACACTCTCTTCGTCAGTCTTTCACCCTCCATCCTCTCCACATGGCCAAACCACCTCAGTGTGTTCCTCATAACGCTTCCTATCACATCCACATCCACACCACAACGCTCCTTTATATCCTCATTCGTCAGCCTGTCTCTCCACGTGACTCCACAGGCTCCTCTTAAATAACTCATTTCCACTGCTCTCACTCTTGACTTGTGTCCTTCCAACAATGTCCAAGCTTCACTTCCGTACGTTAGAGTTGGTATCACAATACTGTCATGTAGTAACTTTTTTACTTCCATGCTCACTTCCCTGTTTCTTATCACTGCTTTCAAGGAACCAGCAACCTTTCTTCCCTGCTGAACCCTTTCAAGCACTTCACCCTCCAAACCTCCATTCTTACTCATCACACTACCCAAATACTTAAACGTACTCACATTTTCCAATTCCTCACCATCCAACCTCGCTGTACATTCACTAACTTCACCTCTCTCAAAGACCATCACTTTACTCTTCCCTACATTCACCTTTAGGTTCCGTTTCTTACACACTCTCACAAACTCATCCACCAAGCCTTGCAGCTCCCCTTCGTCTTCACTCAACAACACAGTATCATCTGCAAACAACAGTACAGGGAGTTTCCAAACACTATCCTCTCTCACCAGGGCCACTCCAACATCCACTATCCTACCTTGTACCTCTTTTATTACCCCATCCATATACAGATTGAACAACCATGGAGACATGACACATCCCTGTTTCAAACCAACTTTCAAAGAGAAAAATTCACTTAGTTCACCATCCACACGCACTGCAGCCTTTGAAAACCCCCCTACCCCCCCTGGGGGTAGGGGGGTTTTCAAGAATACTCCCCCAGTATCCCTGCTTGTCGTAAAAGGCGACTAAAAGGGTTGGCGGAGGGTTAGTGCCCCTCCCCGAAAAACAACTAACTAAAAAATACTCTTATTATAAACATAATTTTCTGATCATTCACTTCTATCAATGTTTTACATTGTCTTCTATTAATCTCTATATCAGTATAAAACATAGGCTACTGTACGTTGTTGCAACCCTCCGTCTGATCAAGCACATACCCTCCACCTCCCTGCACACCCAACCAAGCGCCTAACTGCCCTGACTCCCCCCCCCCCCGTAATAGACATTTAAACTTAAAAAAAAAATCATTAGTCTATCCATGGTAATAATGAGCTTATGAGCAGGTTTGTTGAAATTATGACTCGTGCCTTTTTCATTTAGGCAACTTTTTTTTGTTTTATTAATGATTACTCAATAAGTATAGTCATGAAACTTCATACATAATTAGGTATTCATATAATCATATACCATGTACAATTTCTTCCTATTAGATTTAACAGTTGCAAAGTTTTAATTGAAAAATGCATTATAATAATAAATTTTTATGTAGTTTTGAATTTCATAACATTATATGATCTCAAGGCATTCTAACTGCCAAATGGCACCAGCAGGCGTATTAATACATATTCCTGGTGAGTTTGAAGCCTGTACATTTATTAGTTTCTGTTTCCAAGCCCGGAAACGAACAATTATTTCGTTTAACTTCTTATTTAAAAAAATAAAAACTACTTAAGACACAACATTTTACGTATCAAAAGGCACCAGCTCACTCTAAAACACATTACTTTGTGAAATTTCATGACTATAGTGAATACTTTCTGAGTTCAGACCCAGAAACGAAATCTCTACACCCGGCCACCCGCCCTGCCGCCCAGCTCTACGGATGGACACCCATTGATCTCAGTGATAACGACACCCTCCTATGACTTTTTCAGGTGGAAGGTAAAAATTTTGGGAGATATTTGCATCACCTGTATGGGGAGAGAAATGTAAGAGTAAGCAACCGGATGTTTTGTGCTGATCCATCTGTGAGTCAAGGCTGAGAACAGCAGACCTGTAAACAGCTTAGAAGTGACTGACATTGAGCAACACACAAAGGAAGCTCTGTACCTGTGCCCTGAAAGATTGCATGAAAGTTAGAGATGAACTACACCTCGTAGGTGTAACACCTTAAGCTCCTCAATAAATTATCCAGTGGGAATACGGAGTTTTTAAGATCACCTGAAGTCCTGATAGTAATTTTACCGCCCACATCTCACATGTGTGTGTGTGTGTGTGTGTGTGTGTGTGTGTGTGTGTGTGTGTGTGTGTGTGGAGAGAGAGAGAGAGAGAGAGAGAGAGATGCTGATGTGAGCTGTTGTTCAGAATAACCCATGGATTTAACTCTCCTTCCGACCAGAGTAAGTCAGAAACAGTGAATCACGACTATGCTCTCGGAAATAAAATCCTGTTGCATCTCCTGCTGACCTTTCCATGAACATGGAAAATTAGCCTAGTGAATCCGCTGAAGAAGGGATGATTTTTTTTTTTTTTTTTTTTTTATGTGACCGACTCTGGGCATAGGCTTCACAACCTGCTTTCAAGGCCCAGTATACTGACTTTTGGTCAAATTGTCGTCAGTGTCGAATGCCGGGGATTCATGAAACGACAGAACTTTTGATGCCAATAAAACAGTTAAGGATAAAAGTTCGCTTATTAATCCACTGCCTCTACGTCGCAGACAGAGCATGTCCGTCCCCTACTTCCCTGACACATCATATCAAAGAGAATTATTGGTGGGTATATGTACAAAGAAACATGCCAAACCTAAGGTGAGGAATTATAGCTAGCAGAAGAAAATGAGAAGCAGAATAGCTGAAATATTAAGTTAACTATTGTCCCCATTTTACATCCGCATGACTGATCACATTATAGCACAGCTGGATTTGTCATTAAATTAAGTGAATACATATTACCATATTCACCCAAACCATGGCTAATTAGGCCTGTACGTGCAATCATTGATAACGTGTTTTAGTAGCACTGCTGGTTAAAATTATATAGAATATGGACACTTTTTTAATTTGGAAGCGTTGTGTTAGATGAAACGTGTAACTCTGACATATATTTTACGGATTTTAATAGGAAGCATAATTTACCTTTGATGTCTCATACTGCATTTGCGGTGTATATAAGTAATTTTATAAGTGCTGGGTGTACATTTTCTTTTCCATCGTAAACTTAGTTTTATTTGGATAACCGGAACGTGTACTTCATTAATATATTTGCCATATTTGCCATCTGAGTGGAATCTGGTAATAACTCCTTGCTATATTGATATAATCTGCACTTTATGGCCGGTACTAGATGATGATTATTTTTTTTTTTTCCGTCATGTAAGAGAGACAGATGGTAAAGATTTTAATGATGCTAAACAAAATCCATCCAGTATGAAAAATCTCTTCCAATATGAATCAACTCTCTTTGTGTAGCTCTCTGCTTTGCCTTCATATCTTCCGCTTCCCCAGATTAATTGTTCTCTCAGTCTTCAACTGTTCCCTTTTTTCTCAGTTCTTCTCTCACCTTCCCACCTCAACCTTCAGCTTTCCCGTTAACTTCCCCCTCAGTCTTCAACTCTTGCTTCAACCCCAACCCTTCCTCAGTGCTCAACTCTCTCCCAACCCTCAACACGACCCTCAACCCTCAGCTCTTCCCTCAGCCTTGGACTCGTCCCTTTACGTTCAGTTTTTCCTTCCTCATGTTTCTCTTTTACGAAACCTCTGGTTTACATTCCATATATTCCTTTACCATTTACTGCCCTCTTTATCCCCAACTATTTCTAACCTAAACTCACTTCTTCACACATCCTCTTCGTCCCGCCAATGTCCTTTCTGAACACAATTGCCCCATAAAGGGCAGCAATAATTCACTATCATTAGCAGTAAATCACCATCTATCACCGTCCCTGGGTCGGTGACGATCTCCCACCATCAGTGGATTACCACCACACCTCCCACCGTCATCATACGACTGCCACCACCACACAACTGCCACCAACCCACTACTGCCACCACCACACCACACAACAACCACCACATTACCACACAACTACCACCACACAGGTACCAACACCACAGCACCACACAGCTACCATCACTACACAGCTCGCATTATTGCACACCTGCTATCAACGTAAGTTACTAAAGTCACACAGCTACCACCACCACCACTACAGCTACCACTGCTAAACAGCTACCAGCGCCACATATCTACCAGCATCACATAGTACCCCCCCCCCTCCCACCGCACAGCTTCCTCCAGTACACAGCCCCCACCCCCACTCCCCACATACAGCTACCACCATCGCACAGCTATCACCACCACACAGCTACCACCACCACACAGCTACCACCACCACACAGCTACCATCACCACACAGCTACCCCCGCCGCACAGCTACCCCCGCCGCACAGCTATCCCCACCACACTGCTACCACCGTCACACAGTTTCCACCAACACACAGCTACCACGTCAACACCACACAGCTATCACTACCGGTACCTTACAGCTGTCACCACCAAACAGCTACCACTACCACACACCTAGCACCCGCCACAGAGTTGGGAAAATTACCACATTAATACCACCATCACACTTACTAACCTTACAGCACTGTCAACTACCTTTGTACTATGCACACTGTCATTACACATGTAATAATTTCACTACACTGCTGTGACCATCACTATGCTATCAGCATCATCACCAGACTCATCATCATCATCATCATCATCATCATCATCATCATCATCTCCCACTGCCATCACCACAATATCAGGGCCATCAATACCTGCCAGTTTTAATCCCTTCTGTTTGATATGTCTGTTTGAAGCTGTCAAAAATAATCAGGGGGTGGCAGAAATAGAACTGAAATATCATCGTTTTATGAATATACCCAATTCTTATTCTTAGACTGCGCCTTCCGAAGCTGTCAGATTTCCCCCGTTTGTGACAAGAATGAAATTGAACAGTTGTCATCGTAAAGAGGATCCAAATATTGTAAGTCTAATTACACCCGTGCGCGCAGCTCAAGGTAGATTGGTATTTGGGTAGGTTTGGCGTTCTCTCTTTTTGTTTGTCGGTGTGTTAGTAGGATTAAAGAAACATTACTGGATGGAATTGCACCAAGTTTGGCATATGAGAAAGTGATTAATTTTTGACCAAATAATATCTTCCTTATATGAATGAAATAGGTATGCAATTGAGGAAAGCTAGTGGAGGACGTCATCTTTGTTACTAGGTAGTGTTGTTGCAAATGTGAAAGAAGTAGGTATGCAATTGTATTCTACAATGTTTTAAATATCTTAGTGAAATGAAAGTTTAATGGTATTTTAGTAATACTATCTATAACCTTCCATGTTATATCATCGCCTCTGTCCCTCCAGTAGTTTATGTTGCAAATAGAGGATTTGTCAGTAGTCATGTTACCATAGACCTTGTCCTCGTGTCAGACCTTCACTTAATTTTGCAATTTGTTCTCTAGGGTTAGTCTAGATTTTGTTTTTCCTTTCTCAAGCTTAGAATTGCACTATCCTATAATATAATCAAATACACTATCATATAATATAACTAGAATGCACTCAGAGAACGCATACCACCGCCAAAGCCATAGCAGGATCCGGATCCGGATCCGCTCCAAAATTTAATTCTTTTTGGCCCATGGTCCGCCCTTCCACACAGTTTCATTGAAACTCACTGAGAACTTTTGGAGATACCGTGTGGACAAAGAAATAGTTCCTGGATCCGGATGATGATGCGGATCTCCATCAAAATCTAGTGGGTTGTCCCTTGGGCCATACCCTACCCCTCCAAAAATTTCACCAATATCCGTTCATAACTTTTTGAGTTACAAACAGCCAAACAAATCAACACCAGCAAAAACATAACCTCCTTGACGGAGGTAGTAAAATACACTGCTTTTGTGTACTCCGAATTCTTTCTTCTGCCTCAACGCCACACATCCTGTCTGATCTAAAGTTCTGTTCATAAGGTGTTCAAAATCTTCATCTTTTTCCTGTGTTTTCCTATAGTATTTACACCATCACAACTGTTCCCTGTGACAATGCCATTGTCCAGATATCTCACTTTATACATCACCCTTTTTTTATGTCCTAATTTTGTATATCCTATTGCATTTACTCTATTAGGATTTTTGATATTGGTGGTTTTTGTTCATTGCTGTGTTAAACGTATGGAAAATCTCCATGAAATGGGGCTATATCATGGAAGAAGGAAAACAGTGAAACTTGTTAAATCTCAAAATGACAATAATATTGCAAACTGACTCTAAAATTGGAGAAATTTGAGAGGGAACTTGACGGCCTTCCACTCACTCCCTAGAGCTCCATCGCAGATCACCCCGCCTTTACTATACAGTGTTGATTTGTGTTAAAATGTATGGACATCCAACTAATTATGTGAACATTATTTAGTTATTACGAGATCTTATTCGATCGCGATACCATTGTAAATCCCTTATAACCAGCTATTATATTAATGTAGTTTGTTTTTCATCACTATAACCTACACAAGTATTTGTCATTGTCTTATGTATTTACATTAATTGTTAAATATTTCCCACTTAACTAGTATGCTCTTATTAGTAGTATAGTATATTGCCATTTAATTTCCTTATCATTCACTTACAAAATCGTATTGAATTGTCTATTATTTATCACTACGTCTATAACATGTCGGGAGACATATTTACCCAGGGGAAGACAAATGTAAGCGAACGTATATTTGTTGCTTAGTCATTAGGGCTCAGAGCCAGAATGTGATGAATTGGCAGTGATCGCTGCCTTTGTTCAAATCAGCTGAGAAGACTGTTTATGTGTAAACAGCTGGCAATTCCATAACTCAGTGTAACGTCATGGCATTGAGTAACTTAACGGAAGCTCACTTACCTTTCCCCGAATGATTTTAGGAGAGACAGAGAACTGGTACAGTCCAAGAATGCAATACAGCACTCTCCTAGTAAAGTATCCAGTAATAGTATGGAGTCTTTAAGCATAGCCTGAGTTCCTGATGGTATATCTACTGCCCTACATCTAACATTATTTGTCATATGGCAGGGACAAAGTGAACTCAAACAGTTCTGATCCAGTTTTGACCAAACTTTGTGGAAAGGTTCAGGGATGGGAAAGGGTGAAGTCATTTAGCATTGAGAACAATTATTTAAAGATACTGATTACAGTGCAAGATCTATTTTTCAACCTTTTAGCTAAAGCAGGTCTGATTCATTTTGAGTCAAGCTTGGTGAAAGGCGTAACATTGAGCAAGGATGAAATGACTATATTTTCAGAGCAATAAGTCAAAGTTAAAGGCCACGGGGCAAGATCTGGCTCAATCGGTAGAGAGGTGGCCTGCAGTCCTGACGGACCCAGGTTCGAATCCCGGCTGGGGCAGGGAACAGTTTAAGGATTTGAATTTCATTAAATCAGGCTTTACTGATCTACCAGAAGACCCGCCGATATGCTGTAAAAATACCCCCGCTAATACCAATACACCAGTCCTACATGAGACAGCCCTAGCATGTATTCAATATGGACGGTGGGTGTTGGCGCCGAAGTGGTGACATGTAGAGGTGTATGGTATGTAGGAGGACTGCTGGGCCTTGATAGAAGGCTGTGAAGCCTATGCCCAGAGTCGGACAAAAAAAAAAAAAAAAAAAAAAAAGATTAACTTAAACTCTTTTGATTCCATTTGAAGTAAACTTTGTGGATTGCTTTTTGGTAGGGTGAGAATTGTCTGATTCGAATTTGGGAAAGGTAACTCAAAGGTTAAGGATACATAGGAGGTTCAAGACTTCGGTCTTAAGATCTCTCCACATAACCAGTTGGTACCTGGCGCTTCCAGCTACATTGTCCATCATTTTCGAAGCATGGTGAAGAATCATGGTATCAGAAACAAGCAAAGGAGTTGCTTCAGTCTTATTTTCCCAAAATTATCTTTTTCCATAATCCAAAACCACAGAAGTCCACTGATCATGTAGACGTACAGTTGCGATCCAAAGAAGGCATCCAGGCCTTGTCAATGTCGTGGCCAGGAAACCAAGAATGATCTGGTGCTCGGACACAACTTTAAACCCCCTCCCCTCCTCTCTCCTCCATCCATTCCCAACTATAACCACCATCCATGATCTCATTATCGAGAGGTAGCTGACTCCTCAGTTTCGCGGTATGAAGCGCGCGCGCACACACACACACACACACACACACACACACACACACACACACCACAAAGCCAGTCAGGACACAGGACGTGTGTGCTGGGCAATTCCCAGGTCCTGTCCTCCCCACTTTCTGTTTTTTAATCAGCCCCTACACCACTGACCGGGCTAATGTATGGCCCGGCCTGCACTTTATGTGCAGGGAATCTTTCAACAACAACAACAACAACAACACACACACACACACACACACACACACACACACACACACACACACACACACACACACACACACACACACAGAAATGTGTGATATATAAGGAAAGAAGACAGGTTATTACGAGCTTGGCTAACCCTGTTAAAAAATGACAACCGCTCTACCTTCGAGAGCCTGGGTGTAATTAATGTAATCCAGTAGATTGGCCTGGGAGGAAGGTAGAGTCCCGAAGGGGTAGGGGGGTTTCAAGAATACTCCCCCAGTATCCCTGCTTGTCGTACGAGGCGACTAAAAGGGTTGGTGGTGGGTTAGTGCCCCACCCTGTAAAAAGAACTAACTAAAAAAGCGAACAAAGCGCCTCGGACCCGGACGGACCATACGTTGACGACCAAGGAACGAACAGAGGACATTCTTAGGGTGGGAACATGGAATGTGAGAGGAGTGAATGATGAAGTGAAAGAGAGAGAGATTGTTCAGGTGCTTGAGGATGCAAAAGTGGATATATGTGGATTGACTGAAACTAAATGGAAAGGTGAAAGGGTGAGAGAATGGGAATATGGTGTAGGTATATGTGCGGGAGTCAGTGAGAATGAGAGGGCAAGAGAGGGAGTATGTCTGATGATAAGCAAGAAGTGGAAGGAAAATATAAGAGAGTATGGAACAGTGGGTGCAAGGATTGTATGGGTGAGGATGAAAGTAGGTATACAAGCGTGGGCGATTGTATGTGTGTATGCTCCAACAGAGGATCGAGTGGCAAGAGTGAAAGATGAGTTTTGGGCGAGAGTAGAAGCATGTATGGAGAAGTTTGAGAGGAGCGAGAGAGTGCTGTTGATTGGAGACATGAATGGCAAAGTTGGGAATGTACGAGTGGATGGAGTGGTTGGTCAGTGGGGTGTGCCAGCTGAAGTAGATGGGAATGGTAGTGCTTTGGTGGACATCTGTGCTTGTAAGGGGTTGGCAATAGCCAACACCTACTTTCGTCATAAGATGATCCACCGGTATACATGGAGAGTGATGAGGAGGATGGATGGTGAACTTGTTGAACGAAAGGCAATGTTAGACTACGTGTGTGTGGATGAGCGAATGAGAAGACAAGTGTTGGATGCAAGAGTGTGGAGAGGGTGGGGGAATGGAGTCTCGGACCATCACTTAGTGATGGCCAAGGTAAAGATGCAAAGAAAGTGGTTGAGAAGGCGAAGGGGAAGACAGGAGGAAGCAGCTCCTGTGAGAAGAGTGGAGAAATTGCAAGATAGTGAGAAAATGACAGAGTATAAGAGCATAGTGGAAGAAAGATTGGGAAGATATGAGCTAGAGCAGATGGAAGGGGTGGAAGACGTATGTAAGATATTCACCGAAGAGATAGGCGCAGCGTGTGAGGCGGTTTGTGGAGTGAGGAGGAGATGTAGGGGTGTGCAAGGGACAGCATGGTGGAATGATGAGGTGAAACGAGCTGTGGAACAAAAGAAGAAGGCATATGGTGAATGGTTGGTGAGTAGAGGTAGGGGAGAAGATGAGAGAGAGAAGAGAGAGATATATGTGAGCAGGAGAAGGGAGGTTAAGAGACTGGTGAAGGAGAGTAAGAAGAAAGTGGATGAAGAGTTTGGGAGGAATCTGAGTGTGAAATGGAGGGAGAGTAAGAAATTGTTTTGGAAGGAGGTAAAGAAAGTAAGGCAGTGTGAAAGGGGAAATAATAGGGGTGTGAAAGATAGGAATAATAGATTGTTGGTGGAGAAGAGAGAGAAATTGAGGAGATGGAAGGAGCACTTTGAGGATTTGTTGAATGTAGAGAGTGAGAGCAGTGTGAGTATAAGTGGTTGGGGAATGGCTGGGAGAAGAAGAGATGAGAGGAGGGAGGAAGAGATCAGTAGGGCGGAAGTAGTGGAAGCGATGAAGAAGATTAAGCTGGGAAAGGCCCCAGGAATTGATGGAGTGTGTGGTGAAATGCTTAGGTATGGGGGTGAGATTGTTGTGGAGTGGATATGGAAGTTGTGTAGATTGGCTTGGGAAGAGGGAAGGGTTCCAGAGGACTGGAAATCAGGGTTAATTGTTCCTCTGTACAAAGGAAAAGGGGAGAGAGAAGTATGTGGTAACCATAGGGGTATTTGCCTTCTTAGTGTGACTGGTAAAATATATGGTAGAATACTCATTGATAGGGTTACGTATATGACAGAGGAGCTAGTTGGAGAAGAATAAGGGGGATTTAGGAAGGGAAAAGGGTGTGTAGATCAGATATTTGTTCTAAGATGTTTAGTGGAGAAGTATCTAGAGAAGGGAAGGAGAGTGTATGCTGCCTTCATGGACTTGGAGAAAGCTTATGACAGAATAGATAGGCAAGGTATGTGGAAGGTATTAAGAATATATGGAGTGGAGGGGAAATTGTTGAGTGCTGTAAAGAGTATGTACGAGGGAGCTAGGGCTACGGTGCGAGTGGATGGTGAGCTGAGTGAGTTCTTTGATCTCAATGTGGGACTGAAACAGGGGTGTGTGATGTCTCCATGGCTGTTTAATATATATATGGATGGGGTTGTAAAGGAGGTGCAAGGTAGGGCAGTGGATGTGGGGCTGGCCCTAATGAATGAGGGTGAGATTTGGAAGCTTCCGGTGTTGCTGTTTGCTGATGATACAGTATTGTTGAATGAAGATGAATGGGAATTGCAAGGTTTGGTGAATGAATTTGGGACAGTGTGTAGGAGGAGGAAGCTGAAAGTTAATGTAAACAAAAGTAAAGTTATGGTGTTTGAGAGGAATGAAGTCACAGAGTGTGCAGTGAGGTTGGATGGTGAGGATATGGAGAATGTGAGTGCATTCAAGTACTTGGGTAATGTGATGAGTAAGGATGGAACTTTGGGGGATGAAGTACGTGAAAGGGTACAGCAGGGAAGGAAGGTTGTTGGTACACTGAAAGCAGTGATGAGAAATAGGGAGGTGAGTATGGAAGTTAAGAAGTCACTGCATGATAGTATTGTGATCCCTACCCTGACGTATGGAAGCGAGGCGTGGACCTTGCAAGAGGGGAACAAGTCAAGAGTGAGAGCAGTGGAAATGAGTTACTTGAGAGGAGCATGTGGAGTGACATGGAGGGATAGGTTGACGAATGAAGAAGTGAAGGAACGTTGTGGGGTAGATGTGGATGTGGTTGAGAAGATTAGGAGAAATACACTGAGGTGGTTTGGACATGTGGAGAGAATGGAGAATGAAAGATTGACTAAGAGGGTGTATGTAGGTGAGGTGGAGGGAGGGAGAGGGAGGGGTAGACCGAGGATGAGGTGGAGGGATGGAGTTGAGAGGTATATGAGGGAGGGGGGGTGAGTTGGGGGGAGGGTAGTCAAATGGTGGGTGACAGAGTGACTTGGAGGCGTTTTGTCTGCGGCCACCCTTTGCGGGATTAGGGCGTCGGGCTATAGATAGATAGCTAGATAGACAAAGGAAAAGGGGGAAAAAGAAGTGTGTGGTAATCATAGGGGCATTTGTCTTCTTAGTATAATAGGAAAAGTGTATGGTAGGATACTTATAGACAGAGTTAGAGAAAGAACAGAGAAATTAGTTGGAGAAGAACAGGGAG
Organism: Coenobita brevimanus; assembly: GCF_032717465.1. Taxonomy (NCBI): domain Eukaryota; kingdom Metazoa; phylum Arthropoda; class Malacostraca; order Decapoda; family Coenobitidae; genus Coenobita; species Coenobita brevimanus. The sequence goes on from NC_137033.1 coordinate 41,546,248, forward strand.
GCTTTAGGAAGGGAAGAGGTTGTGTAGATCAGATATTCATTCTTAGATCTTAAGTGGAAAAGTTTCTAGAGAAGGGAAAGAAGTTGTATGCGGCTTTCATGGATTTGGAGAAAGCATATGACAGGGTGGATAGACAAGGATTGTGGAAAGTGTTAAGAATATATGGAGTAGATGGGAAGTTGTTGAATGCTGTGAAGAGTATGTACGATGGTGCGAAGGCAGCAGTGCGTGTGAATGGTGAACTAAGTGAATTTTACCCTTTGAAAGTTGGTTTGAAACAGGGATGTGTCATGTCTCCATGGTTGTTCAATCTGTACATGGATGGGGTAATAAAAGAGGTACAAGGTAGGGTAGTGGATGTTGGAGTGGCCCTGGTGAGAGAGGATAGTGTTTGGAAACTCCCTGTACTGTTGTTTGCAGATGATACTGTGTTGTTGAGTGAAGACGAAGGGGAGTTGCAAGGCCTGGTGGATGAGTTTGAGAGAGTGTGTAAGAAACGGCACCTAAAGGTGAATGTAGGGAAGAGTAAAGTGATGGTCTTTGAGAGAGGTGAAGTTAGTGAATGTACAGCGAGGTTGGATGGTGAGGAATTGGAAAATGTGAGTACGTTTAAGTATTTGGGTAGTGTGATGAGTAAGGATGGAGGTTTGGAGGGTGAAGTGCTTGAAAGGGTACAGCAGGGAAGAAAGGTTGCTGGTTCCTTGAAAGCAGTGATAAGAAACAGGGAAGTGAGCATGGAAGTGAAAAAGTTACTACATGACAGTATTGTGATACCAACTCTAACGTACGGAAGTGAAGCTTGGACATTGTTGGAAGGACACAAGTCAAGAGTGAGAGCAGTGGAAATGAGTTATTTAAGAGGAGCCTGTGGAGTCACGTGGAGAGACAGGCTGACGAATGAGGATATAAAGGAGCGTTGTGGTGTGGATGTGGATGTGATAGGAAGCGTTATGAGGAACACACTGAGGTGGTTTGGCCATGTGGAGAGGATGGAGGGTGAAAGACTGACGAAGAGAGTGTATGTGAGTGAGGTGGAGGGGGGAAGAGGGAGGGGGAGGCCGAGGATGAGATGGAGGGATGGGGTGGAGAGGTATATGAGAGAGGGGGGTGTGAGTTGGGAGCAGGGCAGTGAAATGGCGGGGGACAGGGCGACTTGGAGGCGATTTGTTTGTGGCCACCCCAAACGGGATTGAGGCGTCTGGCAATAGATAGATAGATAGACAGTAAGTAAAAATATCTGTGTAAAGTGTAAGGCGTGTTCTACCCCATGCTTACTGAAACTATCAGCCAATATCAAGAACAAAATAGCAGTTTACTTCATAAATGAACTATTGGGAGAGAGTATGTCTGTTAGTCAGTATGTCTTCATATGTTTTACATCTTCCTGTCCGGAGGAGTCGTTTTTTCACTTCAGCTATATAAAATCATCCGGCAGTAGCAATATTGCAATAACAGTTAGTGTGAACTGATAATTCCAGTTAATGTGAACCGAATATTTCGAAAACTGCCTACCTCACTTTCTTTCTGTTTATTATACCTGCTGCTCTGTCTTTCGCGTCTTCATCTACAGAACGAGTTTATTTTCACATATGCTGAATAAAATCGCCTGTTTTTAGCAAGAGTGAAATTGCAATCAGTATGAAATAATGATTGAGAGACTGTCTGTCTGTCTTTCAGTAAGTCCGTTTGCCCAATTACCTATCACGTTTTCCTCTACAAGACGGATCTGTTATCACTTAATCTGAATAATGTCATTTGGTGAAATCAAGAATATAATGTAACAGGGCAACATGAATCGATAATCCAGAATCTGTGTCTGTCTATTTGTCTGTCTTATTTAGGAAACGATTTCTTTCCGAAGATTCATGACTGTAATCGTTTGTCTTTAACAAGAATAAAATAACAATTATTCGTTATCTCAAATGGCGTGTGTCCGTGTTTTTCCTATTCCTTGCGGGAATAGTTTATATTCAACCTGGCTTACTAAATGTGTTTCTTGATATTAAGAATAAAATAACAACACTGACGAATATCTCTGAGGTGTATGCCTGCCTTTCCGTCAGCTTTTTTGTCTATTTCTCTGAGGATAACTTCTACTCAACAACATGATTCTCTGTCAAATAGAATTACAAGCAAGCTTGAATGTAAAGTAAAAAAAATATTACAATATTTTACACTTGAAGCCAATACGAGTATAACGCTCATTCTGTTATGCGTCGCGCCCTTTTATGTTACTCTGCAGTCAGATTTTTTTTTATTAAGTATTTACTTTATGCAGATACTATAACACATTCTGAGCATTGTATGCTGCTTCAAACCGCGAAGTAAAGGAGTCAGCTACACCACAATCAAGCGGGGTGGTGGTAGTATGAGATGGAGGTAGGGAGGGAGGGAGGAAGCTTCTATGTAAGATAAATACGTATGAAAAAAATCTGACTGCAGAGTAACATAATAAAAGAGCGTGATGCAAAATGGAATGAGCATCTTACTCGTACTGACTTCAAGGGCAATATATATTGTAATATTTTTCTGAACATTCAAGCATGCTTGGAATTCTGCCTGACAAAGAATCATGTTGCTGAATAGAAGTCATCCTCAGAGAATTAGTAAAACTGGCGGAAAGACAGCCATATGCCTTAGAGAAATTCGTCAGTGTTGTTTTCTTATTTTTAATATCAACAAACACATTAAGTAAGTCAGATTGAATATAAACTATTCCCGCAAGGTAAAGGAAAGACACAGACACATGCCATTTGATATTACGAATAACTGTTACTTGATTCTTACTAAAGACAAACGATTACATGCATGTTCGGAACTAAATCGCCTCCTAAATTAGACAGACTGACAGACAAACAGACAGACACCGTTTCTGGATTATCAATTCACGCTGATTTAGTGTATTATATTTCCGATTTCACCAGATGACACTATTCACATTAAGTGATAATAGGCCCTTCTTGTAGTGGAAAACATGATAGGTAATTGGGGAAACGGACAGGGAGAAAGACAAACAGTCTCTCAATCATTATTTTACTTTGATTGCTATTTTACTTCTGCTAAAAACAGGCGATTTATTCAGGATAAGTATGAATAAACTCTTTCTGTAGATGAAGACGTGAAAGATGGAGAAGCAGATAAAATAAACAGAACGAAAGTGAACAGTTTTCGAATTATCAGTTCACATTAAACAGAATTATTAGTTCACATTAAGAGAAATTATCAGTTCATTTAATAAAATTATTAGTTCACATCAACTGGTATTGCAATACTGCTACTGCGAGATGAGTTTATTCAGTTGAAGTGAAAATACGTCTCTTCCGGAGAATAAGACTTAAATTATTCGAAGACATACTGACTAACAAGCACTCTCCAAATAGGTCATTAATGAAGTAAACTGCTTTTTTTTTCTTGCTACTGGCTGAAAGTTTTATGAAGTTAGGGTTGAACGCGTCACTCGTTACATAGATATTTTTACTTACTAAATTACATTCATTACATTCACGCTTTCAAAGATACATGGGTGTTATTTTATAACAGGATTCAGCCAAGCTTGTAATGAGCTGTCTTTTTTCCTTATTTTATCACACATTTCTTTCTTTGTGTGTGTGTGTGTGTGTGTGTGTGTGTGTGTGTGTGTGTGTGTGTGTGTGTGTGTGTGTGTGTGTGTGTGTGTGTGTGTGTGTTCGCGCGCGCGCGCTCTTCATACCGCGAAGGAAAGGAGTGAGCAACCTCTCAATAAAGAGATCAAGAAAGGTGGTTGTAAATGGGAATGAATGGAGTGAGGAGGAGGAGACCCGGGAGATGGTTTAAAGCTGTGTCCGAGCATCAGACCATTCTCGGTTTCCTGACCAAGGCATTGACAAGTCCTGGATACTTTCTTTGGATCGCGGCCGTACATTTAGACCTAGTGTGTGGAACGTGTGTAGTACTCTTTGAGTGTTTCTTATTTGGGCTGCTGCTACGGCAGGTGTGGGTGGGAAGATTTTCACCACTATATTCCACAGAAGTAGCCACACTGGTAGCAGGTGGAGGTGAGAGAGAGACCACAAGTCCTAGCATGTTCGGTGGATAACAGTCAGCATTTAAAGTTTCTCACTATAAACTGTATGGGCGATGGCATAAAATAATAAAACACAGACAACTCGGGCCCCAAGAAATCGACCTGCAGTGTTTCTTGGTATACCTACACCAAGCCTTTTGCGGGGACACGTCATACAGCCTTCCTGACTTCGCTGATGTAAACAATTTGTCGTCCCTTCATACTGCATCACTGACAAAAGCTTGATCGAAATCCGTCGAGAAGGTCAGGAGGTATCGGTCACACTAAAATAAACTAAGTCTACATCATATGGCTTTGACCGTTGACCCCATTGGCCTTGCTGACCAAATCATTTCATCTTCCCTTCATACTCTATCAATGACAAAAATTTACTCAAAATCCGTGGAAAGGTTCAAGAGATATCACACTCACATGGATAAACTAAGTCGACCTGATGACCTTGACCTTTGACCCCTTGACCTGACTGCCCTAATCATTTCATTGTCTCCTCGTGCTGCATCACTGAGAAAAGCTTGGTGGCAATCCATTGATAAATTCAGGAGATATCTAACCCACATGAGCGTTACGGAAGCTCAGACGCAAGCGATAAACTAAATTGGCCCTATATGACCTTGACATTTCATACCTGGGCCTTCCTGACCAAATCAGTTAATCATTCTTTCATACTCTATCACTGACAAAAGTTTGCTCGAAATCCGTCAAGGGGTTCAGATATTGTGCTGACAACGAGAAACTAAGTCAGTCCCACATTACCTTGGCCTTTAACCCCTTGACCTAGCTGACTTTATCATCTCTTCATACTGCATCACTGACGAAAGTTTGATGGAAATCTGTCGATGGGTTCGCACCCACGCATACACCCACCCACCACATATGTATGCACCCATGCACTCACAGACTGACAGACCAATCATATAACGCCTCCTCCACTATAGGTAGGTTTAGGCATAAATCTGGATTTCATCCTTGGAAAAAAATGCTTAAGTACAGATTCATGATAATCTTTATAATAATATACGTTAGTCTGAACAATTCTGAACCAACAAATGATACAAGCTAAATGGGTACATTTTTCACCAACCAAGAAAAGGTTAAAAAAAAAAAAAATGGCTGCGAGAGACAATAAGCAAGTATAAAAGCCCTTGATACATTCAGGATCATTAACCCATTCGGGACAATTAAGGTCGTAATATAAAGATAAACTGAAATGAAACCTCTTCTGTGGACAATTCCTTAGGTAGTGAATGACTGTTCGGGCCCTTCTACGAGAAGTCTTCGCATGTTAAAATGGAAAATTCATATGTTGCGTTCTGTGATAGGAGGAAAACAAAAAATAATTACAAGCGATTGTAAGAACCCGTGAGAACCTGATTATGAACAAGAAGCCGTGCCAAGGCATAGAAAACCCGTCCTAGGCAGTCATTTTAGTGCTGACGTATAATCAAAACAGGATATCTTGTCAAAGATGTCACATATCAAATTTGGAGTATGCTCAGTGAAAACTAACGATTTTATGACCATCTGAAATTTTAGGCCTGACCCACCTGACACTGACCCACTCTCCCGCTAACTGGGGGATGATCCTTCTGATGTAATGAGGCCTGGATGCAGATTTGAAAGATTCACCTTTAGGTTTTGGTTTCTTATCGATATGACGAATTTGAAAGGAGTTATGGTGAAAAAACGATTTTTACCCATCCCCCGTTTTTTACATTTTTTGGCCCTACAGCCTGGGCCTTGGTTTAATTTGGCCTCTGTAATTTTAGCCAAAATCGCACCGGTAGTTATGACGAAAAAATAAAAAAATTACCCTTCCACCCTTTTTTTTTTTTTTTTTTTTTTTTACATTTTTTGGCCCTACGGCCTAGGCCTTGGCCCAATTTGGCCCAAAATTTTATTAGGTGATCAGAAGGTCATAGCCCACCATCCCTATAATTGTAATCAAAATTACACCGGTAGTTATTGAGTAAAGGTGTTAACAAACAAACAAAAATACAAACAAACCGAATGAAAACAATACCCTCCCCCAAGCCCCTCCGGGGCGGGGACGGGAAAAAAAAAATTGGGCATGACTGAAGGTAGTGTGTTTGCGACAGAGAAAGAATTCAGAAAGGGTGACATTGCTTGAAAAATGTTGATGACAAACAGGAAGATACATTTACAGAATGAAAAGAAAAAGCACACACAGAAGGAGGGAGAGAGAGAGAGAGAGAGAGAGTGGCTTTTATCATCGTATTTTACCTAGCGCAGTGGATGAATAATATTAATGTCTCGACTGAGGCTACAACCTGTTGATGCAAAACGTCGCTCGATATGCTTCCGGTCAAGCCTTGTGCAAGGACTTACCATACAACCATTATGACAGGGTTAATTGTGGACTGAAATGATACTGACTATAAAATAACGCGACCCCAGATGACCTTGACCTTTGACCCCTTGACCTTTCTGAGCTAAATAGTTATTGTCCCTTCATCGTGTATCAATGAAAAAAGTTTGGTTGAAATCCGTGAAGGGGTTCAGGAGATATCGCACCCACACCCGTATCAGTTAATCGTCCCTTTATACTATATCACTGACAAAAGTTTGGCTGAGGGTTCAGGTGATATGTCGCCCACACCGTGGCCTTGGCCTTTGACTCCTTGGTGTTGCTGATCTCATCAGTTCGTCATCCCTTCATACTCTATCACTGACCAAAGTTTGTTCGAAATCCGTCAAGGGGCTCAGGAGATATTGCGCCCTCACCCATTTGACTACTTTGACACCTTGATGTTGCTGACCTGATCAATTCATCATCCCTTCATACTGTATCAGTGGTAAAGGTTTGGTCCAGATCTGTCAAGAGGTTCAGTACATATGGTACAGAAAAACGAAAATTCTAAGACCCCTTCACCTTGATGTCCCAATCAGTTCATCGTCCCTTCCTTCTCCATCACTGACAAAAGTTTAATCAAAATATGTAGCAAGATTCAGGAGATATCGCTCTCACCCCCATATGACCTTGACCTTTGACCGCTTGGCCTTGTTCACCTAATCAGCTCATTAGCTCTTCATATGTATCACTGACAAACGTTCGGTCGAAATGCGTCAAGGGAATCGGGAGGTATCTCGCCCACAGTGATAACTGACGAAATTTTGGTCACAATCCGTCGAGGATAAACTGAGTGGAACCCATATGACTTTGACTTTTTACCCCTTGACCTAGATGACCTAATCAGTTCATCATGCCTCATACTGCATCACGGACAAAAGTTTGGTAAAAGTCTGTCTACGACTTCAGTAGGAATCAGGCCTACAATAGCGTTACGGATGCACGGACCAGGGCACTCACGAACGCAGACACGGACGGACTGAGCGACCAGTTAATGCCTTCTCCACCATAGGTGGATGGAGGCATAATGATTGTACATCTAGTAACTAATGTTTCACCCACACCCTTCACTCGGGATGAAGCCCATAACACAGTGGCCAGGTAAGTACTACACTGCACTGGAAGAGGATTACAGAGAAAATAACTAACCACCATGCTTACACGAGCTCTGACTCGCCCTGCATTGTTCGTCCCTGCCCGTTTCCTGCACAACCGTGGGCTTAAAACTCTTTAGCATCTCTTGCATAGCACTCTGCTCACTAGTTCTCTTCTGCTACAACATATATTTTGTAGTGTGCACTTGCTGCTAATGGATTGTATTTAGTTAAGGAGAATCATTTTGTGGGGAAAGAATATGCAAAAACTTCATATAACCCATTAAGTTTTAAAAATATGACCTTACCCCCATAGAAAGGTCTTACAATTTTCTTCTTTCTGTGCTATATATGAGCCCTATTATGGTTACTGCAGTACTAGACCTTCATCTCGGAGGGAGATTGATAGCGCGAAATAACCATTCCCCATGCTGGAGAAGCATGAATTGAAGAAAAAGTGTTTGTAGGAAAAATAATGCACGTGAAGGGATAGTGTTGTGATAACTATGTTTATGTAAATCACTGGCAGAGGGTACCAAGCGACAGGGCATAAATATATAAGCCTGTGAAAGAACGTCCTGCCAGCAACAATCTTAAGTGTTTGCCACAGCATGACCTAAAAAACTACACTCGGGGCCCACTCAGCACGAGAAGAGAATGCAAACCACTGAACAAAAACCAAATCTACATTATTAAATCCAGGGAGTTAATGTCCGTGTTACCGCTAGTCTACGAAATTTCGTAACTCCTCTTCCTTGGAGATTATTTTACCTCCAACACCAGTGGTTCGATGGGTTGCATACTCGTTGCGCGATCCATGTAGCCCAAGTCTAGGGTTCGAACCAAAAACCGAGGAAGGCAGTTGAAATGGATGTTGGTGGTGCGCCCCTTCATGTGCTTGTAAATGTTTGCACCCTGGCAGTTCTGTTTACGACAGACACAAATATAGTCATAAAAACTCATCGACTTTCACATACAGAATTATTCGTACACTCTCCTTTTTTAATCGTACTATGCCAGAATGTTGGAAGGCTAATTTTGGCTGTCACTGCCCCTAAGTGCATGTAGTGTACCTAATGCCATGGCCAATACAAACCCCAATGTCATATTCAGTGTTATTGATACGGACGTACAGTCTGTGACTATTTGAAGAATATATTGGGATAAAAAACCGAACCATTTGAAGCACGCATTAGTTGAGATAGGATTTTCACTGTATTTCGCCAAGTGTAAGTTTTCTTTAGACGGAACTGGGAAGATAGCCGTGTCTAAGACTGTTCGACTACACTACCGATATGAACCCTTTTATGATCAGAATAACCTTTTCACCTTGTTAGGCTAATGCCATGCTGTTTTATTCAGCTTATGTACCGAAAGGGTTGATTAGGACTACTCCTGTCACTTCCACCTACGGGAGTCCCTCCAAAGCTGAATAAAGGCGCACCAAGGCAAGAATCAAAACGACGTCATAAAAACGTATATAGCCTAAAGAGACAGCAGTTAAGGGGATGAAGATTAAATATTGAGATTAATTTAAGGTCACATTTTAATTCAGCCTCTATCTTCGTGCCACATGAAAATCTTTTTTTCCCATTTACCATACACTTGAAGTGAAAATAACACTTTTACTTAGCAAGCCATATTTGAAAACTTTAGTTACCTTTATGACTCCAAAGGAGGCAGCTTTAAACACTGAGATGCCCTCACTAAAGGTACATAAACCATTGCTGCAACACAGTGCATCATTTTTTCATTACTGGATACTCATGTTTGACTTTGACTTATATGCGTAATGTTATAGCTAGTACATCCAGGGAAAGCAAATAAATAAATGAATAACCGCGGCATCACAGGAACTATGATTTTTTTCCGTGTTTGTGTGTCAGAGGCTGCTGTTTTAAGAAATTTGGCATATGATTGTAAGGAGTTTTAATAAAGATGATTTTTTTTATTTTTTTCAGTGCATAGTTTACAGTACCATGTACTTGTTACTAAACTAAGACTTCCATTCTCAGATTTATCTTCGTAATCCTCCCTTAATGATTATTAAGTAAAAAGTGCCAATAAAAATTAGGTGGTACGAGCCCCCAAGGCCAGGAAAATAGTGAATCTATTACTCGGTTCCTTTATTACTATGACGTCTTGCATAAATCATCCTTAATACCATCAGTCGATTTTGCTCAACTTAGAGAAGATCTCTCGTAGTGATGAGTATAATTAGCCCTACATTTAACCTCAGCGTCCAAACTATCATCCTTAAGTTCAATAATGTCGTCTGACAGAGCATGAATAAATTATAAAAAAAGACTAATTCTTTAAAAAGGTTTATTTACCAATAGAGTAACCATGCTATTCATCCATTCTGAACCATGTATGTCAGATCATTATGATTTAGCCAGTCATAGCCTTGACAAAGATGATCAAAATTATGTAACCTCTTGACCAAAACAAGCAATATAATAATTTTACAAAAATTCCAGCATATTACCACTGTCCAAGTTTGGACATCCACATATTAACTTTACTGCTCCCTATTCATCAAAGTCTTGCTCAACCTACATAGAGAGAGAGGGGTGATGAGGTCTAGAAAATTAAAGAGAAATATGTGTCGTTATGAAAATGTGTGTGTGTGTGTGTGTGTGTGTGTGTGTGTGTGTGTGTGTGTGAGAGAGAGAGAGAGAGAGAGAGAGAGAGGGAAAGGCAGATGCAGTGAGGAGGAGAGGAAGAGAAAGTTAGTAGTAGAAAGAGAATAGTACAAGTGGAAGAACTAGAATGGACGAGAGCAGATCTGAGAGACAGGAAGAGGAGGAAGAGGAGGGTCGGAGGAAGGGAGGGCGAAAATTAGGAAAAATGGGAAAGACGTAAGGAAGGTGGGTAGGAGGAAGAAGGAGCTATGAAGAAGATGGAAGCAGGGAAAACTGAAGGGAAGGTGAGGAGAGAGGGGAAGGTTGAGGATGGAAATATGGAAGAGAGGTAAAAAAATTTAAGGTAAGTGAGTGAGAGAGAGAGAGAGAGAGAGAGAGAGAGAGAGGGGGGGGGGGAGAAAGAACGTAGAAGACAAGGAGGAGGAAGAGGGTATTAAGGCGCGAAAAATATATCAAATAGACGGGCAAATTGATCCTCTTAACTCTATATGTTATAAACGATACTGTGACTGATGTATTTGTTCTGTTGTCATGTAGTGACAGGAGAGGTAAAGAATAGTATGGGACTATTTTTATTTGTCTTGGAAATATTAACAAGTCTCTCACACGGACGAGTATAAGTCCCGGGTAGCTACCTCCCTGTCTCGCTATCTGTCTCTGTCTCAAATTGCCAAGCCCCTCTCCCTGTGACCTGTCTCCTCTGAGGCCTGTCTACTCCTCTGTTGCCTCTTCTGTGGCTAATCTCCGTCTGAGCTCTCTTTCCTAAATTCTGGTGTAGCAGGGGTGTGTCACGTGTGTTCCTCGTGGATGGAAAGTTCACGCAGCCTGTGTGTAAGCATGTGTGTATGTGTGTATATGGCCACTAGACGCTGTCTCAAGCATTCCTCGCGTCAGAGTGTGTAAGCATGTTTAGCACTGCTCGATTCTCGCAGACACAACACCTCTCATCATCTGACTCCCTGCTTCTATCTATCTGTTTATCTATCTATCTATATAATATGTATTTCTAACATCTGCTCGGTCGCGCGAAAATGGCGTACCATCGACATTTAATAGTCATAACATATTAATACATATTATATATACATTATAATGAACTTATAAGCTAATTAAGTGAAATACATAATATTGTAAAAGTAAATTGTATGAATATTGTATACATATAATATAGTAAATAGTGATTATTCAGTAATATTACGCATATAATTGTGCAATGGTAATACTGCTAGGTTATACATTACATATTTGAGTTATCACTTTAGTAATGTCTAATATTTCACCTAACTTGTATGATGATACTGGTAATACAGAATTGTGCTATAATTGTATGACTTATAATATTGTACTAACATTGTGGTACTACATAATTGTAACATTTTATGAATTGTTACAAAATATTGTGGTAATGCATAATTGTGTTGGCCTTATAATTGTAGTTACATTTTGTTAATGCAACTATTACATAAGTGTCTTGGCCTTATAATTGTAGTTAAAGTTACAAAAAAGTTACATCTTGTTAATGCAACTGTTTTGTCGTTACATAATTGTTACATATCGTTTGTAGGTACATAATTGTAGTTAAAGTTACATAAAAGTTACATCTTGTTAATGCAACTGTTACATAATTGGCAAAGTGTAACATAATGCAATCGTTTGTCGTTACATAATTGTTACATATCGTTTGTAGGTACATAATTGTAGTTAGTGTAACATAATGCAATCGTTTGTCGTTACATAATTGTTACATATCGTTTGTAGGTACATAATTGTAGTTAGTGTAATATAATGCAATCGTTTGTCGTTACATAATTGTTACATATCGTTTGTAAGTACATAATTGTAGTTAGTGTAACATAATGCAATCGTTTGTCGTTACATAATTGTTACATATCGTTTGTACTTACAAAATTGTAATATGGAGTAACATAATTGTAATAAGTGCAGTCCTAACATATGCTGCGGTCGATGATAGTGATGATGTGTCATGCCACTTGTTTGTGGAGAAACAATTTGCTTTTTTGTTTGTAGCTTATGTGGTATTTTGGGATATGTAGTAACACTTACACTTATTTTCATTTGTTTGTTATGTGATCTTACTTTATTTCTCTTTTTTCTTTCTTACTTTTTTTTTTAAATTGATTTTCTATAGTTTGTTTCTCTTTGCTTGTGTATGCTTTTTCCATTTTGTTCATGGTTGCATGATTACTGGTTAATTTCCTTGGGATACTTTTTTAAAGTTTAGTGTATATTGCACAGAGAGTATAAAATGATATTATATAGTCCCATATTTTGTTATTTTATATAAAAAAAATATATATATACACTATATACAGTATTAACTATATACACTGACTTGTTGTTCACCTGTACCTATCGTGGGTAATATGTGTGTCAGCACTGTGTGGAAATCATTGTCTTCACGATTGTGTTGAAGATGTTCACTCTTGCTAACAGCATTTGTGTTGGCCATTTTTTTTTTTTTCTCTAGTTTACCTTGTAACTTAATTTATATGTTTCCAGTAGGTAGCTTTAATTAATAAATGTTTAATGCAGTTCTTTTAATTGCTCACTGAGTAACTGTGATTGGATATTTTCTTTATCACGTTGTAGATATAATATGTATAGTTGTATATATGAAACACGTATTTTATGTAGGTATAAATGGTAACACTCGTTGGTAGTAAATAAATGTTATAATAAATGAATGAATATATACAGTGTAGAATATTTATTGTTGGTGCAAGTATTAAATGATTGAATTATGAAGATAATTGAAATAGGTATGTGTATTTAAGCTGTAACTATACAACACGTTTTATATGTTTGTGCAGAAGCTTATTGTCTATCACTGTGTATTGTATGAATGAAGTAACTATGTAACTCACTAATTTTTACCGTGGTGGGAAATGGTGTGAGTGGTATTGCACGTGGTGATAGCATTGTCCTTCGCGGGTTGATTGGCGTGCTGTCATCTCAGCACATGGTGACGTCGGCTTCCCACACTGGTAGCTGTGGTGAGTGAATGAGTAGCGATGAGTAACTTGAGTGAAGACGGGTGAGTAAGACGAGTTGTAAATATGGACTTGGTGTTTTGCTGCGTGTATTGACCTCTGCACTCCTGCGTAAGCGTTGGGGGTTGGGTGGATGTAGCAGAGAGAGGAGGGTGAGGTCTGGTGGTTATGAGTTGTGAGTCGTCTCTCACTCTTCGTTTGTTTGTTTGTTTGTTTTTTTCTTTCTTGATGTATTCTTGGTCCTTTTTTCTTGTGATTTACTCGTTGTGGGATGAAGACTGCCGCTACTTGTAGGTGCGTGTAGAAGATTATACAGACGACGTAGAGTTGTTAATTGTAGTTGATTGTAGATGGTTGTAGTTCGCTGATTCGTCGTAGAAATTGCAATATTGTATCAATATTTTGTTAAACTACTTGCAAGGCGTCGTGTGATGTCTTGACCTCTGCATCAGCATGATGATCTGGGAGACGGAGGGGGCTGGATGGAGAGAAGCGTCAGGAGCCGGTTGTGTTGTTGGTTTAGAGAGAGATATTCTTGTTTTCAATCTTGATATTTTGTAGGAATTTAATGTTGATTCGTAGACGAGGTTCGTATACGTTCGCTGCTACCAAATGTCATAAATGACTTTGTGTCATAAAGCAGCGACTTTGTATTTGCTTGTAGAGGCAGGAGGGGTAAAGAATAGTATGGGACTATTTTTATTTGTCTTGGAAATATTAACAAGTCTCTCACACGGACGAGTATAAGTCCCAGGTAGCTACCTCCCTGTCTCGCTATCTGTCTCTCTCTCAAATTGCCAAGCCCCTCTCCCTGTGACCTGCCTCCTCTGAGGCCTGTCTACTCCTCTGTTGCCTCTTCTGTGGCTAATCTCTGTCTGAGCTCTCTTTCCTAAATTCTGGTGTAGCAGGAGTGTGTCACGTGTGTTCCTCGTGGATGGAAAGTTCACGCAGCCTGTGTGTAAGCATGTGTGTATGTGTGTATAAGGCCACTAGACGCTGTCACAAGCATTCCTCGCGTCAGAGTGTGTAAGCATGTTTAGCACTGCTCGATTCTCGCAGACACAACACCTCTCATCATCTGACTCCCTGCTTCTATCTATCTATTTATCTATCTATCTATATAATATGTATTTCTAACACTATGAGTCGAAGATAAGGATAGTCTTTCCCGCCCCGCACCTAATAATCCTTCCAGTCCGTATCAGCAGGAAAGAGCGAGAGAGGCATCATGTAGTACAGGAAAACTGCAATAGAAAATTCGGAAGAAACAATGAATGGAAAACTATGGATATTTAATTGCCTTTTATATGACAGTACTTTATCGAAGTAAGCAATAGTGCTAGGTAAGTTATTAGTAAGATTACGATCCTGTTGAAGAAGACGTACCTTACTTACCGAACTGGAGACTTTATCAGAGAAGCTACATAACCATCATCTCTAATGTGAATCGACTGGTCTGCTGTGAGGTAACACGACTGCGTTGCGTTCTTGATAAGTGTAATGCATATGATTTGTTCAGATTCCCTCGTAATCTGCACTGTGGTAGATTAAACAGATGTAGCATCCAAACAGACCATTATATGTTCTTCAGTCTTAGTATAATTTTTGTCACTGTTCGCTGTTCTCTTTCTCGATTCTCCATTTTTTTTTTTTTTTTTTAATATTCGGTAACCACAACTGAACAGCATGTGTATGCTTTTAATACTCATGTTCTGTGTTTAATGATGGTGAGGAAGCTAATTCGCGTATTGATTTAGAATCCTCATTCTAGGAATCATCTTAATTTATTAGCTTTCTATGCTGTCTCTGTCCACGTCTACTTGGTATTAAATATTTTGTAATTAGTCCATATTATTTTCCTTGATATTCATACTTGATATTTGTCCAGTCAAATAGTTTATGAAAGTCTGCAGCTAGTGTTAGATTCTTTTTTATTTATTGTTTTTTATTGTAAGTACATTTGACATTTAACATAAACATTCATTAGCACCATTTATACGAATCAAAACAGAGTGGTATCCAAAACTTAGTCTTTTGTCTTTCCTTATATAATATTCATCTACTTCTACTTTGTTCTCCTATCAGTTCTCCTGAACTGGGTTCAGTTTTGCCTGGGGGCGGTCATCTAAGAGGACACAGTTCATACCTTGTCGACCTTCTCTCAACATTATGCCTAGACCCTCCACTCACAAACACTACCCTTCCAACAAATTTTTTACCTGCGTTTCCCACTCCGTAAGTAAAGTACCTGACCGGAACAAGTGTCTTGTTCACTGATGAAAAGTTTCATGGCTCTGCGGATCAGCTGTCCTTCAAAAC
This sequence comes from Coenobita brevimanus, assembly GCF_032717465.1. Classification (NCBI taxonomy): domain Eukaryota; kingdom Metazoa; phylum Arthropoda; class Malacostraca; order Decapoda; family Coenobitidae; genus Coenobita; species Coenobita brevimanus. The sequence goes on from NC_137033.1 coordinate 41,561,748, forward strand.
CGGAAAAAAAACACTGCTTGGCCGTGTATAGTAGAGCTGACTGCCCTGTCAGGTGTGAAGAAGTCGGTCGCTACAAGACAGTCAGTACGTAAACATAGGCCACTTATTGATCCATCGTACCTCATACCAATGTATAAAATATAATATTTTAGTTATTTCTTTCTTGCAAATGGAAACAAATTACTTTGACGGTTAAATTTCATCATTACATATACCAATATCTCTACAAACGTTAAACGTGGATGGGTAACCTGGGGTCTCCTAGACCAACTGCCCCGAAAATTATATATATATATATATATATATATATATATTGTTACATAGCCTATGATTTCATCATCCTTTGTGTAATTCTAACGTACAGTATGCTGCATGTTTGATCACGAGCGTGTTCTACCTCACTCCCCCCTTCTACCCTTATAGTAGAGTAAGTCGTTCTTTCTGTTGTTCAGAGCAGGATTGTCAACTCTTTGTCCCCTATGGCATCATTTGCGCGTCCTTCTTACAAGTTGTATCAAGCTCTGCCGGCCCCTATATAATGAGCTCAGTCTCAGCATTAATTGCCACTTAGATCTACTCCTCATTTTGTTCACATCTCTGTCCTCCCCTGTACAGTTGTTATTATTTTTGTGAGTGCTCTGGAAGTCTCCAACCATCTAGCTGCTGTGTAATTTGAGTATAAGTGTTATTACATTTTTTCTTGTACTGTATAGCATAGGGTGTTCGTTCGTAGGCCTAGTGAGGTTTTTGTGATTCAAGTGTTTTAGGTGTCAGCCATTATTAATAATATTTTGTGTCTGTAATAATATATCTTGCATTCACTGAGCATTATCCGGTTTTCTCATTTTATCAGGGCTGACTTAGATAAATTTACTCTTGCTAATTTCGTGTTAATAGAGGCTATTGCAGTTAACCATATATTTAACCTATTTTTTGCCATTACATTATCCTTATGAGTCCTGAATGTTTAGTTGTTAGTTTGAGCATTAAACTTTAACTTGTAATTTTACCTAACTCTTTTGTTTTGAACCTGGAACTTTGCGGGACAGTTTTCTCTGTTCCGTAACATAAATTTGGTGACCTCGCCAGGATATTCAGGATATTATCATAAGGATATTGCTTGATATTTTGTGACTGTGATTTATTCATGATGTCTACTATTACTACGCTTGATGAAGCCAAAGATTTTTTGTCAAATGTGCAAACAGTGTGTGATGTAGAAAACAGAACAAAGAATGAACTTAAGCTTGTTGCTCAACAATTAGGAATTGCTGTTCGCTCTCATTATTCTAAAGATCAAATTGTTGACATGATTAATGAAAGCTTGTTTAATGTAACTCCTCCAAATGAGCAAACACAGATTGAAATAGCTAAGTTACAGCTAGCTCTGCAGGAGGCTCGTGTTAAGGAGGCTGAATTTCAGGCAAATGCTAAAGAGGCTGAGTCTCAGGCTCGTATTCAGGAGGCACAGATACAGGCTCAGGCGCAAATTGAACTTGCTAGGATTCAGGCAGACCATGAGTATCGCATGAAACAAGGTGGAACTGGATCATCTAGCTCTGATGATTTTGATGTGGCTAAAAATGTTAAACTTGTCCCTCCTTTTAATGAATCTGATTTAACAAAGTATTTTCAGTTGTTTGAGAGGGTAGCTACAGGTTTTAATTGGCCCAAAAAGTATTGGCCAGTACTCCTTCAAACTGTTCTCACCGGTAAAGCTCAAGTAACTTATGCATCTTTGCCTCAGGATCAATCTGATAATTATGATGTAGTTAAGAGCTTGATTCTTACGGCCTATGGGCTTGTTCCTGAAGCCTATAGAGTAAAATTTAGGACAACTTATAAGCAAGATAAGCAATCCCATGTTGAGTATGCAAAAATCAAAGAAGATCTGTTAGAGCAGTGGTTAAATTCTAAGAATGTGGATTCTGATTTTGGTAAATTTAAGCAGATGATTTTGCTGGAGGACTTCAAAAGGTGTATTAATAATGATGTAAGCCTATATCTTGATGAGAAAAGAATAGATAACTTGTCTGATGCTGCAGTTTTAGCTGATGAATATGTTCTCACTCACAAGAGATATTCTAAAGAAAAAAGGAAAGCTGAAAGTAAGTACGTTGCCTCTACTCAGAGTACAGGTAACGGGAAAGAGAATAAAGATGATGTTTCTCAGGAAGTAAATACCAGCTTCACCTCTGGATTTCAGAAAAGTAAATGTACTTATTGTAGTAAGCTTGGTCATACTATGGAGAAATGTTTCAGGAGACAGCGTGATGTGAACAAAAAGGAGTCTTTAAATATTCAGTCAATTGGTCTAGTGTCCACCCTTGAGAGTTCCCAGAATTCTTTAACTGAGTTAACTGAACCTGCTTTGAGGGGTAAATTAAATTCTCATGATGGAGCTCCTCTTTTGAGCAGTAACGTGGATGACACTCTCAAGAGTTCATGTGCTAATTTCCTGTCTGATGGTTTTGTCAGTCCTCTGCACAGTAATGACAGGAAATAAGTTAAAATATATCGTGATACAGGTGCTTGCCAATCCCTTATGCTGACCAGTGTTCTAGGCTCTTATGTTAATTCCTCTGATGAAACTGTAATCTTACAAGGTGTAGGGAATAATTACTTCTCTGTCCCTCTGTGCAGAGTGAATTTAGAGTCTGGTTATGTTAATGGTTCCGTTATGGTTGGGTTGGTTGAGACACTCCCAATGTCAGGTGTAACTTTCTTACTTGGAAATGATATTGGTGGAAGTCAAGTGTGTCCAGCTCTTCAGTTGTCTGGTGAGCCAGTGGCTGTGGCCCAGGATTGTGATGTCCCTGATGTGTTCTCTGCATGTGCTGTCACTAGGGCTAAGTCTAAAGTTACTGGTGACTTAGAGGATAATGATGATGATGATGTTATCCTAGCTGACACTTTTCTTGCTAATTTGGACCACTCACCAGATGAGGCAGTACCCCGTAGTGTTGATAATTTGTCTCGTCAAGAGTTGGTTGAGTTGCAGGTTGCTGACCCTGAGTTGAAAGGTCTAGCTAACTCTGCTTGCAGTGAGGAAGAGTCAGCCGGTGCTTCTACTTGTTATTATATAAAGTCAGGAGTACTTATGAGGAAGTGGAGACCCCCAACAGCATCAGCCGACTGTGAATGGGAGGTTGTACATCAAGTTGTCATCCCTCGTGTTTGTAGGCAGGATATCATTAGAGTGGCTCATGATTCCAATTTGGCAGGACACCTTGGAGTGAGGAAGACTGTGGCACGCATTTTGCAACACTTGTACTGGAAAGGTATCTTCAGGGATGTTTCCTGGTATTGTAAGTCTTGTCACACCTGTCAAGTTGTGGGGAAGTGTAATCAGACCGAAAAGGTTGCACCTCTAGTTCCCATTCCTCCTTTTGAGGCGCCATTCACCCGTGTGTTGGTGGATACTGTGGGCCCTCTTCCTAAGACTTCTTCAGGATTTTCTTATGTGTTGACCCTGATTGATATGGCTACTCGTTATCCTGAAGCCATTCCACCTAGAAATATCTCAGCAAAGAACGTGGTTAAGGAAATGCTAGGGTTCTTCACAAAGTTTGGTCTGCCCAAGGAGGTACAGTCAGACCGGGGAAGTAATTTCAGGTCAAATGTTTTCAAGCAGTCTCTGAAAGAGTTGGGCATCACCCAGATCACGTCTTCAGCTTACCATCTCCAGACCCAAGGAGCGTTGGAGAGATATCATCAAACACTCAAACCGATGCTCAGGAAATACTGTTTGGAACATCAGAAAGACTGGGATAAAGGTCTTCCATTCGTTGTATTTGCCGCAAGAGAATCTCCAAATGAATCACTGGGCTTCTCACCTTTTGAACTACTGTTTGGCCATGAAGTAAGAGGACCCCTTAAGTTACTCAAGGAATGCTGGCTGTCGGAGGAAGATGACGTCAACCTGCTGGAGTATGTGATGAAGTTCAAAGAACGGCTGTCCACTGCTTTACAGCTGGCGAGAGAGAATTTAGGAGCTGCTCAGGAGAAGATGAAGACATGGTATGATAAGAAGTCCAGGTTACGCCACTTTCAGCCAGGAGATCAGGTTTTGATTCTGCTACTGGTGCATGGGCAACCTCTTCAAGCCAAGTTTAGTGGTCCTTATTTCGTGGAGAAGAAACTCATTGATGTCAACTATGTCATCGCCACACCAGATCGTAGAAAGAACAAGCAACTTTGTCACATCAACATGCTAAAGTTATATCACAGGCGGGACGAAAATAACCCAGTCTGCACTGTAGCTGTTCCACCCGAGTCTGCAAGTGAAGCTCTCCTATGCAGCATGAGCCTGAGTGATAGTTTGGGGAAGAATCCTGTTATCATGAATGATCTCCAGACTAAGCTTTCTCATCTAGCTCCCAAGGAAAGGCAGGAGTTTTTGGCAATACTGCAGGAGTACCCGCAAGTGTTCCGTGCCACTCCAGGAAGAACCACTGTGTTGATGCATGATGTCGATGTTGGAGACGCAAAGCCAATTAAACTGCCTCCTTACCGTGTGAACCCAGTGAAAGTTCCTCTCATCCAGAAGGAGCTTGGCTACATGTTGGACCACAAGATGATTGAGCCCTGTCAGAGCGAGTGGAGTTCTCCTGTCACTCTAGTCCCTAAGCCAGGTGGGTCACAGCGGCTTTGCATCGACTACAGATGTGTTAATCAGATAACCAAAACAGACACTTACCCTCTCCCTCGTGTGGAAGATTGCATAGACAAGATCGGAAAGGCTAGGTACATAAGTAAGTTTGATTTGTTAAAGGGATACTGGCAAGTACCTATGACTGAATGTGCTAGGGAGATCTCATGTTTTGTAACACTAGGAAAGACTTTTGCATGTTCTGTAATGTCATATGGTATGAAGAATGCACCAGCCACTTTTCAGAAGCTCATGAATGTTGTAACAGAGGGTTTGGCAGGGTGTGTTGTTTATATTGATGATGTATTAATCTTCAGTGACAACTGGAAAGATCACCTATGCCATGTCAGTAAATTTCTTGAGCGTTTGGTTCAGGCTAATCTTGTAGCTAATTTATCAAAGTGTGAGTTTGGTCAAGCTAAAGTTCAGTTCCTTGGGTCCGTAATTGGTGATGGACATGTTGCACCACCAGGAGCTAAGGTTCAGGTTATAAGTGATCTTCCCAGACCTAAAAGTAGGAAAGAGCTACAGAGATTTTTGGGAATGGTAGGTTATTACAGGAGATTTGTTCTTAACTTTTCAATTCTTGTATCACCACTTACAGACCTACTGAAAAAGGGAGTTAAATTTGTCTGGACAGATAACTGTGAATCCTCTTTCAGCAAACTTAAAGCTATCCTATTAAGTCACCCAGTGCTCGCTACTCCAAATTTTGCTAAGCCTTTTAAGATGGCTGTTGATGCAAGTGATACAGGAGCTGGGGCTGTTTTGCTGCAAGAGGATGATCAGGGTATTGAACACCCTGTATCTTATTACAGTAAGAAGTTCACTCCACCTCAAAAGAACTACTCAACTATTGAGAAAGAGCTTTTGGCCTTGATTTTGGGTTTACAGCATTTTTCATTTTATTTGTGTTCTGGTTTTGACCCCATAGTCATTTATACCGATCATAACCCACTGAAATTCCTTAGTAAGTTTAAAGATAAAAATCAGAGATTGACAAGATGGAGTCTACTTCTTCAGGAGTATTCATTAGACATACAACATATCAAGGGGAAAGAAAATGTTATTGCAGATTGCTTATCTAGACTTTAGACAGATTGTTTTAGAGGAATAAGAAATTTCCTTTGTATATTTCTTTTTCTTTGTGGGGAGGTGTTACATAGCCTATGATTTCATCATCCTTTGTGTAATTCTAACGTACAGTATGCTGCATGTTTGATCACGAGCGTGTTCTACCTCACTCCCCCCTTCTACCCTTATAGTAGAGTAAGTCGTTCTTTCTGTTGTTCAGAGCAGGATTGTCAACTCTTTGTCCCCTATGGAATCATTTGCACGTCCTTCTTACAAGTTGTATCAAGCTCTGCCGGCCCCTATATAATGAGCTCAGTCTCTGCGTTAATTGCCACTTAGATCTACTCATTTTGTTCACATCTCTGTCCTCCCCTGTACAGTTGTTATTATTTTTGTGAGTGCTCTGGAAGTCTCCAACCATCTAGCTACTGTGTAATTTGCGTATAAGTGTTATTACATTTTTTCTTGTACTGTATAGCATAGGGTGTTCGTTCGTAGGCCTAGTGAGGTTTTTGTGATTCAAGAGTTTTAGGTGTCAGCCATTATTAACAATATTTTGTGTCTGTAATAATATATCTTGCATTCACTGAGCATTATCCGGTTTTCTCATTTTATCAGGGCTGACTTAGATAAATTTACTCTTGCTAATTTCGTGTTAATAGAGGCTATTGCAGTTAACCATATATTTAACCTATTTTTTGCCATTACATTATCCTTATGAGTCCTGAATGTTTAGTTGTTAGTTTGAGCATTAAACTTTAACTTGTAATTTTACCTAACTCTTTTGTTTTGAACCTGGAACTTTGCGGGACAGTTTTCTCTGTTCCGTAACAATATATATATATATATATACAGTATATCTGTCTATCTAGATAGATAGATATAATACCCCCGCTAATACCAATACACCCGTCCTGAATGAGGCAGCCCTAGCATGTATTGAATATGGACGGTGGGTGTTAGCGCCGAAGTGGTGACATGTAGAGAGGTGTATGGTATGTAAGAGGACTACTGGGCCTTGAGAGCAGGTTGTGAAGCCTATGACCTGAGTCGGACACACACACACACACACACACACACACACACACACACACGTGTATATATATATATATATATATATATATATATATATATATATATATATATATATATATATATATATATATATATATATATGAACTTATGGCCAAGGGATCTGTCCTACCGTCTACCTTCCTGATTAGTGAAGTCCTTCATGGGGATGCTGGGATCATTCCTGGAACTGGCTCTAATTTTGCTCTATAGAGCCACTGTTGTCTTTCAGACCTCAGGTTACCTAACATGTTAGGTCACTGGTCATTCCTTGTGTGCAGGTAATTTTCATTTGCTGTGTTTCTCCTTTTCTTTACAGGAAGTCCCAACATCAGTTTACATTAGATGACCCAAGAGATTAAGATATTAGCTTTCAGTTTTGCTATAGTTAAGGTTCATATTTCCAAATACAACATTTTGCCCTTTTATCAAAAAAAAAATACATATATTTTTTTCATTTATTTTACCTCAATGAAAGACAATGGTTTTAATTATTTGTCTATTAAAGCACATTCCAGTAAATCAAAATTAAGTTTTTTCTTATGGAGTCTGTGAAACCCCAGGTTACCTAATGTGGTTAAAAAAAAAAAAAGGTTGCCTATCTGGGGTTAAGGAGATTGATCATGCAGAAAATGTCATTATAAAGATCAAGGAGTTTGAGAAAACATAAAAGATAGATCCATAGGTAATTCCCCTCCCCCCCCCTCTCTCTCTCTCTCTCTCTCTCTCTCTCTCTCTCTCTCTCTCTCTCATAGTACCTTTTCATCTACGTATTTCTCTTTCAATTTATCTACCTTTCCCAGTCTTCTTCAAACACTTTACTTACTCAAATAGTTTACCTGTTTTTTTGCCCCTTCAACTTTTATATCTGTTCTGTTCCCCTCTTTCATCTCAATTTTTTCCATAGCATTTTTCCAGTTTGTCTTTTTTTTTTTTTTTTTCCTAGCAACAATCGGTTTCCTTGTTCGACATATTTCCCCTTTTAACAACACTCCCCTTCTTTCTTTCCTGCTCTCACCTCCGTACTTCTTTTACAGCTAACTTTCACCATTCCCTCACCGCAACCCCTTTCCCCTCTCCAACAAATGGTCTCTCTCTCCCTGTCTGCAATCCCCTTCTCCGGTCGCTAATGGTCATAAGTGAGGGAAGGAAAAAATAACAATCTCAGTATTATGTTTCATTATGACTTTGTCATTTTCTGAAGTGTGCCTTGATTTTTACCTAGCATTTCCAAAGAATTAGTTGAAGAAGAACAGAGAGGCTTTAGGAAGGGAAGGGGTTGTGTAGGTCAGATATTCATTCTTAGGTCTTTAGTGGAAAAGTTTTTAGAAAGGGAAAGAAGTTGTATGCGACTTTCATGGATTTGGAGAAAGCATATGACAGGGTGGATAGACAAGGATTGTGGAAAGTATTAAGAATATATGGAGTAGATGGGAAGTTGTTGAATGCTGTGAAGAGTACTGTATGTATGATGGTGCTAAGGCTGCAGTGCGTGTGGATGGTGAACTGAGTGAATTTTTCTCTTTGAAGGTTGGGTTGAAATAGAGATGTGTCATGTCTCCACGGTTGTTCAATCTGTACATGGATGGGGTAATAAACGAGGTACAAGGTAGGGTAGTGGATGCTGGAGTGGCCCTGGTGAGAGAGGGTAGTGTTTGGAAACTCTCTGTACTATTGTTTGCAGATGATACTGTGTTGTTGAGTGAAGACGAATGGGAGCTGGAAGGCTTGGTGGATTAGTTTGGGAGAGTGTGTAAGAAACGGAATCTAGAGGTGAATGTAGGGAAAAGTAAAGTGATGGTCTTTGAGAGAGGTGAAGTCAGTGAATGTACAGCGAGGTTGGATGGTGAGGAATTGGAAAATGTGAGTACGTTTCAGTACTTGGGTTGTGTGATGAGTAAGGATGGAGGTTTGGAGGGTGAAGTGCTTGAAAGGGTACAGCAGGGAAGAAAGGTTGCTGATTCCTTGAAAGCAGTGATAAGAAACAAGAAAGTGAGCATGGAAGTGAAAAAGTTACTACATGACAGTATTGTGATACCAGCTCTAACGTATGGAAGTGAAGCTTGGACATTGTTGGAAGGACACAAGTCAAGAGTGAGAGCAGTGGAAATGAGTTATTTAAGAGGAGCCTGTGGAGTCACATGGAGAGACAGGCTGACAAATGAGGATATAAAGGAGCGTTGTGGTGTGGATGTGGATGTGATAGGAAGCGTTAGAAGCAATACACTGAGGTGGTTTGGCCATGTGGAGAGGATGGAGGGTGAAAGACTGACGAAGAGAGTGTATGTGAGTGAGGTGGAGGGGGGAAGAGGGAGGGGGAGGCCGAGGATGAGATGGAGGGATGGGGTGGAGAGGTATATGAGAGAGGCGGGTGCAAGTTGGGAGCAGGGCAGTGAATTGGCGGGGGACAGGGCGACGTGGAGGCGATTTGTTTGTGGCCACTCCGAACGGGATTGAGGCGTCTGGCAATAGATAGATAGACAGATTTTCTAAGGTTCCGAATGATCACTGTGATTTATGTAATTTCTTTACCTCAAGGGCACACATTGAATTCAAAGCTTTTACAAGAGAGGAATAAGGATAAGTTCTAACAGCGTTCCAGAATTCATTATGATTATGTCAACGTTTTGGAATGCAAACGTTCCATCATTAGGGCAGTGCCTAAAAATGTAGGCTCATAGTACAAATTCGAAAACGTAAAATGCTATTGAAATCTTGGTCTTCGTACTCAAGATTATGTTTTCATACTACCTCCAGAAAATATCGTCCGATCCTAACAAATTCAAATTTAAGTGGGACAAAGGTTAATATATTGCAACCCAGATTGCAAACATAACCCACGTAAAGAAAAAAAAAGATGTGGTGATGAAACAGTGGTACACATAGGGAAGCATAAGTCAGTAATGCCACAAAGACTCCTTGTTGGTATCCAAACACAACGTTTCGCAATCCTCTGTCCGGGAGGGTCAAGTTCGAAAAAACACGATTTCGCACTTAAGAGGAAGAAGATGAAGAAAAGAATGCATTCTGTAATCAGAATCGTGGGACCAGAGTTCCCAGTTGTTTATGAATTCTAGTTCTAAAACGTTCAATAGTTTTGCCTATGTATGAAGCCTTGCAGCTTTCACACACACACACACACACACACACACACACACACACACACACACACACACTCTGTCTCTGTCTGTCTGTCTCTCTCTCTCTCTCTCTCTCTCTCTCTCTCTCTCTCTCTCTCTCTTTCAGTACCAGTTTCTCCAGCTGTCATCACCGAACTACACACACATTACACACAACACTCCTTTTTATTTATTCATTTTTAAATGGCATCTCAACACCAAGCTTCTGTCCTAAGGGCGGGGGAACTGTTAAAGCCCACACGACCCGTCCCTTTCCCAGTGGCGACCAAGCGAGATGCCTGGAACCATTATCTGACTCACTCCTTCATTTCTGCAACATTTGCGGCCTTTCCTCTAACTTTCACTCTGTTGAACACCACCTCTCCTCCTCCAAACCTCGCATTCTCATCCTCACAGATGCTCAACTGTCTGAGGCGACTGATACAGTAGCTAACCCTTATCTGCATCCTCCATCTTTCTCTTTAATCTTTTAAAAGCCAGAGGTGGTTGTTGTGTATATGTACGCAACAACATTTTGCTCTCATGTTTCTGAATCTTCTGAACTCTTTACTCTCTAACTTCGGCCATCCTGTCATTCCCTGACTAAAAATACCTGTGCTGTTTACTTATCGCCTTATTCTACTGAGCATGAAAAATTTCTTTACTATCGTGCTTCTAAGGTGGAACACATCCTATCAGTTTCTCCTATCTCTAAAATCTCCATTCTAGGTTATTTCAATGTTCACCACCACCTTTGGCTTTCCTCTCCATTGACTGATCCACCTGGTGAACAACCCTACATGTTTCCTATCCTTAATGACCTAGAGCAGCCTGTACAGCACCCTACCCGTATCCCTGACTGCCGTAGAGAGATTTTCAACATACTTGACCTGCTCCTTACAACTAATCCTTCTTCTTACACTGTTAATCCTTTTTGTTTGTTTGTTTGGCTCCTCCGATCGCAACCTTATCACCTTAAGCTGTCCTGTTGCTCCAGTAAGGCCTTTGGACCCTCATAAGAAGCGGCGGCTTTGGCACTTTGGAGGTGCTGCTTGGGAGGGCCTCATGCAATACGTCTTTGATTTTACGTGGAATGTTTATTACTTCCATGACCGAAAGCCATCTGAGTGTACCTTGTTCATTACAGAGGTTGTCTCAGGCATGGAAGCATCCATTTCTTCTCCTATCCTGTGACTACTGAAAAAAAAAATATATATATATATCAATCACGCTTGTTCTAAAGCTGTCCACAACAAGTGGAGGGCCTACATTAGGTACCTGAGATTACCGACCCTTGAATCTCATCTCTCTTTTATGTTTGTGCCTATTGTATAATCTTTCTAAGTCTCTTCGCTCTGAAAAAATAATTTAATTAGTACAAAATGATCTGAGCTCTCCAACTCAGATTATTCCCACTCCTCCAGGTACCTTGCCAAAAACACCATCATCCTTCCGTCCTCTTTTCCACTCTGATGGCTCTGTAGTTGTTTCTTCTAGGGATAGGGCAGAACAATTCGCTCCGATTACCCCTTCCAATTCCACCTTAGATAATTCCGGTGCTGTTCCTCCATCACTTCGTTCCTCTGACTTCCTCATGGCTGGCATTTAAATGTCTTCATCTGATGTATTTTCTGCCATCATTGGCCTCAGTACTAGCAAGGCATATGGGCCTGATGGGAGTCCTTTTGTTGTCCTGAAGAACCGTGTTTCTGTGCTTTTACTCTGCCTAGGTAAGCCTCTTCGTCTTTGTCAACTTGTACCTTTACATCTTGCCTGAAGTTTGCTCTCATTCAGTGTGTCCCAAAGAAAGGTAACCATTCCTAGCTCTCTATCACCCAATTGCTTTAATATCCTGTACTTCAAAAGTTTTTGAATCTACTGTTAATAGAAAAAAATCTAGCACCTTTCTTACCACAATCTTCTTTCCAGTCGCCAATATGGTTTCCGCCAGGGAAGCCCCACTGGCGATCTTCTCAGCTACATTTCAGATTCCTAGCCATCCTCCTTTCAGGACTTTGGTGAACGCTTTGCCATTGCACTTGACATCCCAAAGGGTTTCGATCGAGTCTGACATACGTCTTTAATTTCCAAATTGCCCTCTTATGGTTTCTGTCCTTCTCTCTGTGCCTTTGTCTTCTCAGTCTGTATTTTCTACTATCTGTTTCACTCACTAGAGGTCCTTTCTAAATTTCAAATAAAACTTGGGATAATAGTTTATTTTTTAAAAATACGCCATTGTATTGAAGAAGAAAAACACCCATAAAACAGCAGCAGCAAGACGGAAAATGAAGGAAAAAAGTTCGCCTAATATTGTATATCATACCTATCTCACTTCTATCCAATGGTTAAAATTCCTAAGTTGAGAGCAGCATGGTATGTTGTTTTGCCCATAGATGTTTGGCTTTCATGTGTTGCGTCAAGGAGGAGAGTGACGCACACGCTGAAATTGTGAAGACACATTGGAACACGAGGTAAACTTTTGTCTTCGACTAAACAAACGTTCAGAAAATGGGAACAGTACAAAGAAAACTGTCTAGGGTTTTCATGTAATTAATCATGGATGACAATGGCGTTATTTTTCAGCTGCGTATGATTGATTATGGGTTTTCTGTTTGAAATATCTCCTGACCTTATTAACCTTTTCACTCAAATGACATATTTCTTGTATTTATCAGGCTTCCACAGTTTAACTTTTATCTTTGGTCAGTTTCTTGTAGTGAAATTGCCAGTCAAATCAACACCTATCCATCCCATTTCAAGAAGTCTCCCATTACCTGAGCAAAATCGTCTGGAGACAGCAGTGATAAAAATAAAAGACGTCCTTGTAATGAAAAGGATAACACTTCGATGCATATACTCTAGATCGACCATTTTCACTATAATGACATCCTGTAATTTTATTGTTCTTACCTGCAAAAGGTGGCATGTGCCTATTATAAGTTTTCACACAACCTTTGCTAACCCATCTGCAACAGTCCAAAATTTAACAAGCAGCAGCCCAACTCTATCTATATCTACAGTATACTCACTAGATAACTGGCTCAGAAAAATAGAATGACTCCCTCACCAACTAAATCAACCTTTGCCATCTTCATTCCAAACATAAATCTCAAATACACCCTAAAATTCCCCTCTTTATCCAACTACTCCCTCTGGAAAGGCACACACACACACACACACACACACACACACACACACACACACACACACACACACACACACACACACACACACACACACACACACACACACAAATCATAGGCTTACTGTGAATACACAGATGACCTTTTCTCAAGACACGAAGATAACCAATGCAAAATCATCTCGCAAACTCGATGCAGTGAAGGCACTCACACGCAGTACCTTTGGATAACATAAAATGTCTGTAAACAATTAATGAACCTTGAATATGATGACCCAAGCTGGACCCTACATTTAGGAAGAATGAACTTTGAACAAAACAAAGAACAAAGCCTTAAGAATGATAACAGCATGGACCATAACCACAAATATACATCCTTTTCTTCAAGAAACAATAATATTTTCGATCGAAAACTACACGAGTTTGAGAGAAATGCACTTTATTGCTTCAGCTCAAGACCCAACCCACCTTTGTAACTTCATATTTTGCATAAAATACTCCACAAAGAAACAAGAAACGAACAACTGCCCAACACTGCAAAGATTAACTCAGCAACGTCTCCTCTCCTCCGTTCAGCACCACACTTCACAAACACGTTCACAAACACATTGCAACCACAACCAACAAAAATCCCCATCCAGCTAGCATCCTTCATGAACCTCCATTAAACATCAACCCGTGCGAAACTACTCTACTAACACAGTAGCACGGTACACTTAGGTAGACTGCGATGCGGTCACCACCCTTCCCTGCTACAATACCAGCACAAATTACAACTCATAGACAATCCACTATGCTTACACTACAGTGCTGCCCCCCACACCACAACACATTTACCTTATGCACCACAGTTTCGCAACACATACAATCTTTCAACATATCCTCCACAAAAGACCTATGGGAGCAATCGATTGAGGCGGCCGGTTTCCTGCAGTCCTCTGTGTTAATCACTAGAAAAGCTCGGGATGCAACAAGAACAACAACCAGGGTCCCTCCTATGCTGAATAGAATTGTGTGGGAGCGTCAACAATAACAAAAAATTACGTGATCGTACTAGAAAGGTTATTCGAAATGAAACTATGTGGTACCACCAAAGAACGAAGTTACTGTAAAATAGCGTATTAGGTCGGCAGAGGTTAATTAAGGTTGACAGTGGTAAGCCTTCTTCTCATCTCTGAAACTAATGATAGGATATTTGTGCTTAATTAGTCCTGATTTAACCTTTTCAAGGCCAGGACGATTTTTAGCAACTACGAGTGAGTCACAGGATCCTGAAACTTAATACATTCATTAACACCTTCATGGATGGGAGAAGTCTAGTACCTACTCTGTTCCAGCTATCGTTAAGCGATTTTATTCATGTCAGAGCGAGTCATATGAGCTCGAGTGAAATTAATTAGGGATAATAGTAATAAAGTTATCTCTTCACTAATGGAGATAATAGTCTTTTTCAGTTAGATATTACACCTTCTTGTTTATTTCTCTCCTCTTATTCATTCAATACTATGGCGTCTTTCTCTATTAAATTTTTGGTAACTACAGACGATTTTCATCAAATTAGGGAGAGCCTCCAGTAATGAAGGTGCTGGTGAACTCTAAACCAATCTCTGTAGCTCGAAAAGTCTCACATAAGCTGACTAAGTCAGGATAATGTAAGGTAAAAAAAATGGTAATAGCATTTCCTTTTTCAATTAGCCACTTTTAATTAGTTCCTACGTAGCTGGTGCCTTCATCTGATACCCTCCCTGCGAGAAAAATCTTTTTCTAATTAATTTCTGCTATCTCCAGACGATTTAATTCATCTTAGGAGAGAAATTTCCAACTGGAGGGGTGAGATATATCCATGGAAACTCGTTCACCACTACACTGAGGTGCTGCAGAGGGTCGCCTTCATGAGGTAGCAAAGAAATAGGTTTACCCCGTTACACATACATCCTTCAGTTCCCCCCAAATCCTTTCGGTTTACCGGGTTCACATTTCAGACGAACCAAGGGCTACAGCTACTACTGCTGGAACTACAAAGGCTTCGTACGCAGAGTGATATCGCCTATAAAAACTATAATTAAAAAAGACGTCTGCATAGTGAAGGGGCTACAAAGGGAAAAACCACAAGGCAGAGATTTTAACTATTATTTCGGTCCTGATCAGGAGGCTGTTTTTTAGGACAGTCTAGATTTCCCTTCTCTTCTCTCTCTCTCTCTCTCTCTCTCTCTCTCTCTCTCTCTGATTGTCTTCTTCACACATGCCCCACTCTTTCCGTGTCCTTCCTCCATGTTTTCTCTCACATCCTACCCCTCCTTTCCATTATCTTTTCCCTATCATCTCTCCCTCCATCTCCGTCCTGCTTCATCCTGCCACCTGGTATTCCGTATCTGCAGTGGATCTAGAACATATTCAATTAACCCAACCCGCGTTTATGCAAAGGCCTGGGTGTGACGTTGTAGTGCGTGGCTGGCGACCTCTGTCAAAAACTTCACAACGAGGATGTCATTTGTGTTAATCTTGCTATCCTTTAACGGTTTTGATTACGTCAGAAGGGTTTCTCGAACTAGTGGTGTTAGATCTATTCTCCGTTAACCTCCTCAATGTATAGGTTGATCCGAATTTTAAATTAATCTTTGTGAGGCAGCATATTGTGATAAAGTGAAACATACCTGGGTTGACGTGGTTCATGAGTTTGTTCACTGGCCTAACAAGTGAAGGTGGGAGGAAAATAATTCTCATGGTAGCATCAGAGACAGCTTACAAATATGTTTTTTTTTTTTAACCTGTACGGGCTAGGCAAAAAAAAAAATGTTACCCATATATGCTGGCCGATTTTGGATTTTATTTTCTGGCTAAATGGGCCTACTACATCAATATAAGATCCCCGGAAATAATAAGAGTACTCACCAAAGCCAGAAAGTTGGTTGAATCGAGTTGGGTTGGTACCACTTGACCTCTGAAATCTTCAAGCTTACTGACAGAGTAGAGTGGCAGTGAGCCTGAGAAGACTGTTGGCCGTCTCCTGCGCTCCTAAATCAGTGTTGTAAACGCAGCTTAGAAATGTCTGAAGTTACGAGGTGCATTATTACTTTCCATTTTACTTCTGTTGCTTGCAGTGACTTCTCAATGCTGCAAGAAGTAGATCTATAGCACCGGCATTTTAGAGGGGGACGTATATCTACTGTATGTCCCTAGCGCGGTACGGGTTAATGAAAGGTTCTTTTTTTTTTCGAAATCATTGGGTACACGAAGAGAAATCCAATAACCGGCCGTTCAAACCTGGCCAGTCTTGCGTTTAATCCCTGTGTACTTAAAACGAACAAGAACCTGGTTATGAAATGAGTGTTGTGGGTCATGTTTTTGGGAAAAATGCTGAATCTTTTTTTTTCGACAGTTGTAAAAAAATGAGGAGGAGGGGCTATGAATAATATGAAGATGTTACTGCTGACAGGATCCCGAACATCGATGGCTTCATATGTCAATAGAAAAGCCATTGCACTTTCCTGGACCTTGAAAAGGAATATAACTGCCAGTCATACAGCTATTCTTGAAACTCTCCCACGTAACCAAATATAGGTAGCTTCTCAGGTGGGTGCAGACCTACCTAGAAGGACGCAGTTGAGGGTGATAGGGTGATAGTACATGGCCAAAATTTCACTGACTGCGGTCTGGAGATCGACACACCTCAGCACTGCATCCTGATATGATAATACTTATTAGTAATATCCCTTTGGAATATCTTGAACATCTAACGTACTGAAAGTAGTGTGCTTTATAATATGTAAAGCAACAAATGAGGACCGTGGATTCATAAAAGCTGTGTTGATTAATGGACTGAAAGGCCAATATACAGCCACCCTATTCTCAGGAGGACATTCAAGGTGCAGGGCGCTGAAGTGGATTGGATTCAGATGCAACAATGCCTCAGACAATGGAATAATATCAGAAGTCAGAGTCAGTGTGATGAAGACACAAGCATCAGGACTGGTACTGGCTATGAATGTGTTCGTCTCTTAATTATCAGAACGGTAAAAAACATCAGTGACCACTGTTTCAGCCTCATTCATACTTTGAAGACCAATTCAACAAGGTAGGCACCACAGTCATACCACAAGGACCAGTATTAGCTATTTTACATATGAATATACTGTACAAAAAAAAAATCACAATCCATCAAATCCATTACATACATTTTATCTCATTCCCTTCTGATGGTCCTGAAACACCTCATCCAACATACATTTCTCACACTCCATAGAAATCGACAACTGTCATTGACAGTATCGTCAGAACATTAAAATGAGCTGACTTTCATTCACTGTAAAAACGAAAAGAGAGGGAGGATACCATGGCAAAGTTTAAGCAAGTGAATATCACAGTCTCCTGAAATTAATTAATGAGCCTACAAACTGGTGTTGCAGGACAGCCTCTGCTTTCACTGGAGAGATTTAATATAGTCGGTAGTCGACAGACAACTAGCTTCCCCACCCCTGTCATCCGTACAGCCCAAATGCTTACGAGTTGCACTGTGAGTACCTGAACATATCTTGGTAGCATGTAATACCATATCAGAAGGGTGATTTGATCATAGAGTCCATCCCTGTTGTACTATTTGTTGCAGTGTCATGTGAATACAAAGCTAAGGAACAGCTCAGCCAAAAACAAAATCAGTTCATCCGAAACTGAGATTATTTGTAATATTCCCTACTTGTCAGTCACAACCACCAATAAAGGAAATTTCAGCCAGCACGCAATCAGGCCCTTCAAGCTAAAGTTGGATAACGTAATATTATCCTACTTGTACAAGATACATGATCTTGGAAAGAGCAGTCAGTGCAGTTCAACGTGGGTTATCAACAAAAAATGGCTTTAACCCAAATACTACCGAAAAAAGATCAAACATGAAACAAGGAAAACAGTAATTCTATGTAAATTTCATCATTAAGCAAGCTGGGATAGAAAAAAAAATGTGGTGATGAGTGAATTAACCAATGCTGAACTGATAAACAGACAAGAAGAGGTGCCAAAACACAGCAAACCCATCCCCGGCAGTCATTTTAGTGTTGACGTATAAACACGACAGGATATCTAGCCAAAGATGTCACATAAAATTGGAGAAAACGGGTGAAAATTGACGATGTTATGCCCATTTGAAATTTTAGGCCTGACCCACCTGACATTGACCCCTCTACCGCTAACTGGGGGTGACCCCTCCCCCATGTAATGATGCATATTAGGGCGCGTTCACACGTGTACTCGAACATGTGTTGGCAACAGAAGCTGGCAACATATTTGGATATATGTTTGCAGCAGTCTTTGGACAGATGCCTGCAAACATGTTTCAGTGCAGCTTCGAACACTGGCAGCAGAGGCAAAGGAATAAGTGTGTTCATACCAGGCAGCTGGGACTTCATCATGATGTTGCCAACATGATCTGGACGCTGCTGTTCCCAACATGTTTGCAGCGTGTTCATTACTGTGTTGCTTACATGTTGCCAACACTTGTTTGAGCACACGTGTGGACGCGCACTTATAGGATGCAGACTTGAAAGATGCACCTTCAGGTTTTGGTTTCATGTCGATATGACGAATTTGAAAGGAATTATGGCGAAAAAACGATTTTTACCTATCCCATTATTTTACATTTTGGGGACCTACAGCCTGGGTCTTAGCCCAATTTGGCCCAAACTTTAATCAGGGGACCAGAAGGTCATAGCCCATCTTCCCTCTAATTTTAGTCAAAATCGCGCCTGTAGTTTTTGCGTAAGGTTGTTAACACACAGACAAACAAACAAACAGACAAACCAGCCCCTCCCGGGCGGGGGCGGGTAATTAGGTGAAGCCGTCCATACGATGACGATGTTTCTTTTTTTTAATTCATTGTCACTGGAAATATATTATTTTGTAGGAATTGGATACTAACTTTGGTTACCCCTTTCCTACTCGGTCATCGCTAATTTTATGAAGATAATCCTCAGTAGCCTCATTAAACCAAAATATACATCATTGTAAAGGCTTAGTTACGATATAAAGTAAATGATAGGACGCGGAAACCCGAGGAGGGAAATGACAGAAGCAGGAGAACAGTAAAGGAAAATGTACACAATTAAGAATGTGACTGGATAGGTGGAAAATGGTAAGACAGAACAATTTCGGACGAAACAAATGACCAGAAGAAAGAGAACGAGGAAGAGAGGAAGCAGGCGGAGGAGAGGAAAAAGAAAATAAAGGGAAACATTATGCATGGAGAGCAAGATATGCTAATGAAGTTGGGATATGAGAAATTATAACCAAGAATGAGGATTCAGAAATCAAGATTCTTCATAGCAATTGCATGTGAGGATAAAACAATGACGAACTATAAATTATATATGTCACAAGGTATTTGTGTAACCAGAGATTTCTGAAATCCTTAGAGAATTCGTGAAATTAGTTTAAATTAGGATGGGCAAATTAAAGTCAGGGTAATTTGGGCTGCGGTTAAGTCAAGTTCGGATAATCTAGGGTAAGTTTAGGTTAGGTTAGACTTGGTTAGGTAGGATGCTTTAGGCTAGGTTAATTTATATCAATGCTAAGTTACGTTATACGTTCATATAAATTAACCTGACCTAACCTAACCTAACTAACTTAGCCTAACAGAGCCAAAACTTAACCTACATTATCCCAGCAAAACCTAACCGCATCCTAAATTACCTAATCTTAATCAACCCATCCTCATATAAACTCATTTTACGAAATCCCAAGGGATTTCATGAAATCACTGGCTACGCAAATTCTCTGTAATTAATATATATATATATATATATATATATATATATATATATATATATATAAACATATACAGACAGACACACAGACAGACAGACAGATATATATATATACATATATATATATATATATATATATATATATATATATATATATATATTGTTACGGAACAGAGAAAGATAATGTACACTTTAAGTGAGAATACTAAAAAATCACTACTGTCCCGTAAAGTTCCAGGTTCAAAACAAAAGAGTTAGGTAAAATTACAAGTTAAAGTTTAATGCTCAAACTAACAACAAAACATTCAGGACTCATAAGGATAATGTAATGGCAAAAACAGGTTAAATATATGGTTAACTGGAATTGCCTCTATTAACACGAAATTAGCAAGAGTAAATTTATCTAAGTCAGTCCTGATGAAATGAAAAACACTGGGTAATGCTCAGTTAATGCAAGATAAATAATTACAGATACAAACTATTATTACCACTGGCTGGCAAAATGAATTCTACACAACTTACAAAAACTTTCCAGGCCTAAGAATTAACCTTATGCTATACAGTACAAGAACAAAATGCAATAACACTTATACTCAAATCACACAGCTGCTAGATGGTTGGAGACTTCCTGAGAAATTCACAATAATAATAACTGTACAGGGGAGGACAGAGATGTGAACAAAATGAGGAGCAGATCTAAGTGGCAATGATGCAGAGACTGAGCTCATTATATAGGGGCCAGCAGAGCTTGATACAACTTGTAAGAAGGACGCGCAAATGAAGCCATGGGGACAAAGAGATGAAAATCCCGCACTGAACAACAGAAAGGACGACTTACTCTACTATAACGGCAGAAGGGGGGGACTGAGGCAGAACACGCTCGTGATCAAATATGCAGCATACTGTACTGTGCGTTAAAATTACACAAAGGATGATGAAATCATAGGCTATGTAACAATATATATATATATATATATATATATATATATATATATATATATATATATATATATATATATATGAGAGAGAGAGAGAGAGAGAGAGAGCAAGTGTACAAAACACAAGTTCACTAGAACTTGCATAGCCATGTAATGTTACAAAAACCAGGTTGATGCAAAGGAAGACATACAAACTACCACACCCACCTATCCCAGCGACTACACTAAAATCTGATCGGAGCACAGGAAACATAACGACGTAATGTTATATACGCTTATGAAATATAGTTGTTTTAATTACCCACTCCGTTTCTCTACAGTATACACACACACACACACACACACACACACACACACACACACACACACACACACATTTTATCCTCTGCTCGCCTTATAACCACACCCTCACAACCCTCTCTCTCTCTCTCTCTCGGCAAGCGGCCAAAATATTATACACCCACGAAGCCAGACTGAAGTGAAGTAAAGCATAATGATAAAAGATGGGAAGTAGGCAATTTATAGTGCGGTATAAAAGGCGGCAGGAGGGAATAAGCGAGAGGAAATTTGATGAAGAAGAAACATGAGGGGAAGGGGAAACGAGGGTGTGCGAGGAAAATGAGAAATGAGATAAAATGGAGGCAGGAGGAGGAAATTAGAAGCAGATAAGAAAGAGGGATAAGAGAGGGCGGGAAGGGGAGGGCAGAGATGTAGAAAATGAAAATATGAGTTAGATGGAGTGAGTGAAAGAAGAGAGAGAGAGAGAGAGAGAGAGAGAGAGAGAGAGAGAGAGAGAGAGTAGTAGTAGTAGTACTAGTGGAAAGAAAGGGGAAGAAGAGTGGGAGGGAAAAGAGAATGGTAAGAAAAAGCACAGGGTAAAAGCGAATGGAGGGGTCAACTATTAGTTTAAAGAAAGGAAGGAGAGAATACTGTATGGGAGAAAGGAAAAATTTAAGTGAATAATGAGACGAGAGTGGAAGGAGGTAGGCAGAGAGGAAGGAAAGTGGGAGAGAAGAGGGTTAGTGAAATAGAAGGATAAAGAGTGGAAAGAGAAAGTGGGAATGGGAGAGAAGAAAGGGTGGAATAAAGGAGAGCTAAGGAGGGAAAGAGTACTTGACAGAAAGAGAGAGAGAGAGAGAGAGAGAGAGAGAGGAATGTAATATCATATGCAAAAATAAAATGAACGAAATATAGAGGACAATATGATTGTGAAGTCAGTGAATGTACAGTGAGGTTGGATGGTGAGGAAATGGAGAATGTGAGTAAGTTTAAGTACTTGGGTTGTGTGATGAGTAAGGATGGAAGTTTGGAGGGTGAAGAGCTTGAAAGGGTACAACAAGAAAGAAAGGTTGCTGGTTCCTTGAAAGCAGCGATAAGAAACGGAAGTGAGCATAGAAGTGAAAAAGTTACTACATGACAGTATTGTGATACCAACTCTAACTTATGGAAGTGAAGCTTGGATGTTATTGGAAGGACACAAGTCAAGAGTGAGAGCAGTGGAAATGAGTTATTTAAGAGGAGCCTGTGGAGTCACGTGGAGAGACAGGCTGACAAATGAGGATATAAAGGAGCTTTTTGGTGTGGATGTGGATGTGATAGGAAGCGTTATGAGGAACACAATGAGGTGGTTTGGCCATGTGAAGAGGATGGAGGGTGAGAGACTGACGAGGAGAGTGTATGTGAGTTAGGTGGAGAGGGGCAGAGGGAGGGGGAGGCGGAGGATGAGATGGTGGGATGGGGTGGAGAGGTATATGAGAGAGGGGGTGTGTGAATTGGGAGCAGGGCAGTGAAATGGCGGGGGACTGGGCGACGTGGAGGTGATTTGTTTCTGGTCACCCCGTACGGGATTGAGGCGTCTGGCAATAGATAGATAGATAGATAGATGAATGAATGAATGTGGTTGGAAGGCATAAAAGTTGACTGGGAATGGATATGAGTTATCTGATCCTTTAATTATTCATGCATTTTTGTTGTACTGTCTCCCATTCTGACTGGACTGTCACTTCCTCCCTCCTACACCGACTTCTTCGGTATATGTTTGCCTCTGGCTTGGACTGTGGGGGTGATAACTTCCTCCTCACAGTGTGTTAAACAAACAAACAAAACATGCAGCTCCTTATACAATGACCCCACCTCATGACAGTTTCAGTATTTCCCAAACTTTTCACAGAAACAGAACACTCCTACCATATACCCCCGCTAATACCAATACACCAGTCCTGTATGAGACAGCCCTAGCATGTATTCAATATGGACGGTGGGTGTTAGCGCCGAAGTGGTGACATGCAGAGGTGTGCGGTACGTAGGAGGACTACTGGGCCTTGAAAGCAGGCTGTGAAGCCTATGCCCAGAGTCGGTCAAAAAAAAAAAAAAAAAAAAAAAAAACTACCATCAGCGAGATCAAAGAAAACTGAGATTGCTGTAGATCCAGCTTGTGTTGTAATCTTCACTTTAGCGTCGCCTAAATTCAACATATCTACTGTATATCCTGAATGCACAGGTGTAACAAATATTTACACTGGAATATGATGCTAGTCCTGAGGAAGTGTTAAAGAGATGTATAACGATAGCATCCTCGTTTTCTGCCACAGAGCTACATGAAGTAATCAGTAAAAAATAAAAATCCCGGCCGAGCTATAGTACGAAACAATAAGCGGTCCAAGGAAACTCCGCTTCAACAGAATCTACCAAAACTACTCCATTTGATGTTCACCTTCAATATCAGGGAAAGAATATGTATTTAAGACCATCAAAATATATATTTTTTTTTAATTGGCAAACTTTATTTTCCTCCAGGGTTATCGTAGAGCCACAACTAATCTTACATAGCCATACTTAGCTCAGAGTCAAAGATTATCTCAGATCTTTGGGCAGGACTCACATTCTTGCTCAGTCATATCTCAGAACCTACCATCAGGCACTACCAAACAGTGTTCAGACTCGTCTTTGAACCCACCCCTAGATCACCAACACATTAGTCCTGATGCATCGTCAGGCAAGTTCAGGCCTCCTACAACTGTTCTTTGCATGCAGTATGGGCAGAGACTGTCTTTGTTCCCAGACAAACATCAATTTTTAGGGGCAACCATGCGGCCCTTGTCGCTGTTATCTTTCCAAAACACAGCACTCTAGTGGACAAACGAGAATCACACATATTGTATATACTTAACACCCCATTTCTGAAAGTGCTCAGTTCATGACCTGAGCACCGCGGAGCAAATTTGTTCGGTTTATGAAATAAACATCTATCTATATATTTATTGTCAGACGCCTTAATCCCGTAAGGGATGGCATCAAACAAATCGCCTCCATGTTGCC
The DNA here is from genome assembly GCF_032717465.1 of Coenobita brevimanus. NCBI lineage: Eukaryota > Metazoa > Arthropoda > Malacostraca > Decapoda > Coenobitidae > Coenobita > Coenobita brevimanus. The sequence goes on from NC_137033.1 coordinate 41,585,813, forward strand.
CTCTCCTCCACAATTTTGCTGCCCCCCCCCCCAACCTTTTCAGCTCACACACCCCTCTCTCATATACCTCTCCACTCCATCCCTCCATCTCATTCTCAACGTCCTACTCCTTCTCCCACTCTCCTCTTCACTCATATAAACTCTCCTTGTTAATCTCTCTCTCTCTCTCTCTCTCTCTCTCTCTCTCTCTCTCTCTCTCTCCACATGGCCAAACCAGCTCAGTGTATTTCTCATAACACTGTCTACCACATCCGCATCCACACCACAACGCTCCTTCACTTCCTCATTTGTCAGTCCGTCTCTCCATGTAACTCCACATACCCCTTTCAAATAACTCATTTCCACTGCTTTCACAACTGACTTGTGTCCTTCCAACTAGTTCCAAGTTTCGATTCCATACGCTGGAGATTGAATCACTGTATTGTACTATCATGTAGTGACATTTTTACTTCCATGCTAACTTCCCTATTCCTTATCACTGCTTTCAAAGACCCAGCAGCTTTTCTTCCCTGTTGTACCTTTTCAAGCATTTCATCACACTACCCAAATACCTGAATGCCCTCACATTTCCATTTCCTCTTCATCCAACCTCACTGTGCATTCGGTAACTTCATTTCTCCTGATGGCCATAACATTACTCCTCCATACATTTATCTTTACATTCCGTTTCTTACACACTCTCCCAAACTCCTTCACCATGCCTTGCAGTTCCCCTTCGTCTTCACTTAACAATACAGTATCATCTGCAAACAACAGAATAGGAAATTTCCAGACACTGCCCTCTCTCATTAGGCCAGGTCCCACATTCACTGCCCTGTCTTGCAAACCTTTTATAACCCTCTCCATATATAGATTCAAAAACCATGGAGACATGACACATCCCTATTTCAAGCCAACATTAAGACAGAAAAATTCACTCAATTCACTCTCCATACGCACTGGGGCCACAGCACCCTCATATATACTTTTCACGCCATTCTACAGCTCTCCATTTCCTTCATATATTCTTAATGTTTTCCACATTCCTTTTCTATCCACATTGTCATTAGCTTTCTCCAGATCCATGAAGGCTGCTTAGACCTTCTTTCCCTTCTATAGAAATTTCCACTAGAGACCAAAGGATGAATATCTAATCTACAAAACCTCTTCCCTTCCTAGAACCTCTTTGTTCTTCTCCAACTAATTCCTCTGTTATTTCCTTAAACACTGTCAATAAGTATCCTGCCACATACTTTTCCTATTATACTGAGAAGAGAAATGCCCCTGTGATTACCATCCACTTGTTTTTCCCTTTTTCTTTTGTGCAGGGGAATAATTATACCTGACTTATAATCCTCTGGAACTCTACCTTCCTCCCAGGCCACTCTGCACGTCTTCCAGATCCATACTACTATCTATCCCACATGCTTCAACATTTCACCACACACTCTATCAGTTCCTGGGGCTTCCTCCATTTTGCTTTTCTTCATTGCTGCCACTACTTCCATTTTACTAATCTCTTCCTCCCTTGTCATCCTCCTTCTCCTCGCAGCCATTCCAGAGCCATTAATAATCACATTATTTCCATTCCCATTGTTTAGTAATTCCTTAAATTGTTCTCCATCTGCTCAGTTTTTCTCCCTTTCCCACTATCAATTTACCATTTTAATTTTTCACTTCTCAGCTAACTTCTTTATCACCCTGTCTAAACTCTCTTTACCTCCTTCCAGGACATTTTCTAATATTCACTCCACTTTACTCACTAATTCCTACCAAATTCCTACGTACGTCATGAACATCACGCAAGTACCTAAACAAACAACAACCGGGTGACTTTCACTCAGACATGTCTAGGCCAAGCTGCTTAATGAAAGTCAAATAACTTAAGTAGTTAGGTAAAACAAATTTTATTTTTACAAATTAATCTGGCATGACAGGAGGAATCACAGCCATTCCTTTATTCTCAATGTGTCGTCAAAGTGCAAAGGTGTGTTACTCTTTTCTGTTGCAAGATTAATGAAGACAATAAGAAATTTGATGTTGCAATGAACTATGTGAAGTGCTGAGTCTGCCCGGTAAGTACTGACGTGTCGATGAGCTATAATATCTTATGCATTTTGCTTCATATGTCTTTTTTTATTGGTAATCTTCCATTCATTTAGTTTACTCAGATCATAAAGTGGTCAAGATCCTGTTGGCTTGTTTTATGAACAGTGTAACAAATTTGTCTAGTTCATAATTGGACATTTAGAACCCTCGGTTCATGAATTAGGCAATTTCACAAATGGAGAGCAACGTAATCACACACTCATATCGCAAGTCCCCGAGACAGACAACCACTTGTCAAACTGTCCCTTCACAGTAGGCAAACCAATGTTGCCTCTTCTGCCATTGTGCATAAATTCATTAGTGTGTAACATAAAGGTCTGGTGAGAAAGTAACTGCCAATTGGATCATTCTTTGGCTAGTTGATTGTTTTTTACTACACTCTTTTCTATGTATAAATATGCCTTCTGTCCACCTGCTGTTGTGTTACTTTTATAGAGAGAAGTCAGTGTTCCTCGCCAATGTTGTCACTGAACACCTGAGATTACCAAAATATCACAATGAAGGATGGAAAGAAGGAAGGAAGAAAAGAATCAGTGAAGTTAGGAAAGAAGAATAGAGTGAATGAAGATTTAAAAATGGAAAGAATAAAAGAAATTAGGAAGGGAGAAGAGACTGAATGAAGATAAGATGGAGAGAGAGAGAATAAATGAAGTAAGGAAGGAAGCAGTTTTAGTAAGGAATGACTCTAATTTAAATGAGGTCGCAAGATGCAATAAAAATAATAAGACAAAAGTAAACAATGGTAAAAGAAAGGAAAATGTTAAGGCAGAGGAAAGAGGCCATTAGACAAGGAGCGTCCCGGAGAAGAAAATGCAATAGAGGTGATGAAGAAGAGGAAAAATGTAAAGTGCAGAACAAGGAGCAGGAATGTGTTTTGTGAGGGAATAGAATTAAGGTTAAGATAACTTTAAAGGGATGAATAATCAATGAAAAAAGGATGACAATTTGTATATGCAGAATATATACACACAAAAGAAAAAAAATGAGAGGAAAAATTATTAAATAACAAAGTATCTGAAAATCCTACAATGTGCTGCCAAAAAAAAGAAAAAAAGAGAGAGATTGTAACTTGTAATGCCACTTGCTTAGAATTACTTAATAAGACCATTTAGTTTATTCGGTGCTGTGTGACCTGCAAGGGATTGTGAGAAACAACAAGATTAGGTTGGCAAAGGCTCATTGTCTGCTATATGGCATACTCGTAGACATGCTGCCTGGGGATTGTCAACCCTTCCTTCACAGATTATACTCCAGAGGGGCTTGGGTTATCGTTCAATGGTGTGTGTGAAACACAAGTGTATCTGGGAGGTGGAGGCTCCAAGCAAGCGTATTACACTGTCAGTTTTACACCACTGCTGCACTACCTGCTGCACTACTGTGCCATGATTCACCTCCACAGAACAGCCGTCGTAATCCACAGGCAGTGGTGCTGCCAGCGAAGTGGTGAGGCAAGCCAGCTGTGACACTGATGCTGGTGACGGGGAGAATGAGGGGGAAGATGGTACATGATTAGCCATGTCACGAATTTAGTCCATTGCAGCTCTCTGGCTGGTCCGCCCATCTACAAAGAGCTGTGTTTAAGACACATTCTCAGCTGAATAAAATCGTTGGACGTTAGGTTACATACATTACTGTAGATGTCTCGACAGTAAGATGGCTAACTGTACCAGGGCCCACCACTGGCCATGAAGTAATACATTTGCATGCAACCCAGGTCTCCCCCTCTCGACCGTTTTTTTTTTTTTTTGTTATTGTTGTTTGTTTTTTTCAGATTTCGACATTCGATTCCTTTTTCTTGCAGATGAGAAGAGAATCATCTGGCTCACCTGCCAATGTGTGTGTGTGTGTGTGTGTGTGTGTGTGTGTGTGTTTAGCTTCCTAAACCCATCCTGTGATTCGGTATGATTCTTGGAAAAATGCATAAAATTACTGCGCATTCACGCCATGAACATGCAGACATATAGGCAAACACATCTGAGATGATCTGACTGCCTGAGTGCTTGGAATGGTACAGTAGGCTCATGTAAACATACTGGTGACCTTCCTTCCCTTCCCATAATTGTTTGCAGTTCTTTATAGATCAAGCCATTTCAATGCTCCTGATACTGGTACTGGAGGGCGTCATTCAGTGTCGGCGGCTAGTGGAGGATTAAAATTCTCAAGCATTCTAACTGCTCTGGAACTAAATACAATGGCCTTGTGTTAGGTATAATAGAATAGAGTAGTACCAACCATTAGGTGATGGTATCAGTATTAACACTCAGGCTCCCATGACTCACTCTCAGCTAACGAAAATCGTCTTGCATAAGGAGGAATAGAATATTATAGTTACATTGATGATCAGAGGGTTAAGATTTGAAAAGTGGTACTCATTCACTCTTTCGTAGCTTTCCGCCAAATTTACTAAAGAAACATAGGCAACGCTATGCTGTTGCAACCCCCCATCTGACCAGCACATAATCTCCCTGCACACCTAACCAAGTGAATAACAGCCCTCACTCCCCCTCACCTTTTGTATAACACAGACAGCAGATTGCATTGAAATATCTGATTTTTAAAAATTATTTTCAAAGAAACTACTCAAGACACAGCATTTTACCTATCAAAAGGCGCCAGTTCGCAATAAGACACATACTGGTAACTATGTGATATTTCTTTATAGTTAATACTTTCTGAGATTTGCTTTACAAAAGAAATCTCAACACCCAGCTACCAAACTCTACGGATGGACACAAGTGATAACAGTACCCTCCTCTGACTTTGTCAGGTGGAGGGTAAAAATTGTAGGTACATAAGTAAAAGCAATAAGGGAAGAAGTCAGTTCTTGGGATAATAATACATAGGCAACGTTACGGTGTTGCAACCCTCCATCTGGCCAAGCACACCCCTCCACCTCCCTGCATACCCAACCAAGCTCATAACGGCCCTCACCCCCCCCTACCGCACCCCGTGTGTAACACAGAGACATTAGACCTTAATGAAATCGTTGATATGGAATAGGGAAGTGTGGTAGGAAGAAAAACATAAGGAACGCTAACCTGTTGTAACCCTCCATCTGGCACTTAACGAAGCGCATAACAGCTCTCATCCCCGCCCCCTCTGTATAACACAGAGACGTTAAGACTTAAAAAGATGATAGAGAAAACTATCAACATCATCATCTCAGCTACCACCAACTCTATTACCGTCATTATCGTCATCAACATCTCAGTAAACCATGGTCACCCCTATCATCATCACTATCGCGATTACCATCATCATCCATCATCTCAGTGAACAATACCACAACCATCATCATCATCATCATCATCATCATCATCATCATCTCATCTATCACCACCACATTCATCATCATCTACCACTGTCACCATCATCATCATAATTGTCAGTACCACCATCACCAACACTACTACCATTATGATCATAATTGCTATCATCATTTCACCTACCACCACTACCACCATCATCATCATCATCAACACCACCACCATCATCGTTGCAGCCCTCAACATGACCAAGCACATACCCCCCATCTCTCTGCACACTAACCAAACGAAAAACGGCCCTCCCCCTTCCCCCATCTGTATAACACAGACATTAAAACTTTAAAATTTTCAGTAGTTTATCCATGGTGAACATAGCCTGATTCATTTAGATTCCTTAATATGGGCACATTGAAAACTTAGATTTTTTTTTCATCATATATATACTTAGATTTTTTTTTCATCATATATATATATATATATATATATATATATATATATATATATATATATATAACTACTTAAGGCATAGCATTCTACCTATCAAAAGGCACCAAATTACTATAAGATACATAACCATGTGAACATTCCATGACTCTATAGTCATTGCTTTCTGAGTTTATCTCTGGAAATGAAATCTCCAAAAATTTTTACTTTTTCAATTATAATAATAACAATAATAAAAAACTACTTAAGACACAGCATTGTACCTATCAAAAAGCACCATTTCACTGTAAGACACAAAACTATGTAAAAATTTCATGACTCTACAGTATAGTTAATACTTTCTGATATTTGCTCAGGAAATGAAATCTCTACGCCCGGCCAGCCACCCAACTTTTCTGACTTTGTCAGTTGAGGGTAAAAACCACCACCATCATCACCACCACCACCACCATCATCACTACCACCATAATCATAATCATCAATGTTATGCTGTTGCAACCCTCTAACTGACCAAGCACATACCCTCCACCTCCGTGCACATCTAACGAAGAGCATAAAAGTCCTCACCCCCACCCCCCCATCCTCTGTATGACACACAGACATTAAAACTTAAACACTTCAGTAGAGTATCCATTGTAAAATAACCTGATCCTTTCAGATTCTTTGCACAAGGCATATTGAAATGTATGAGAAAACATTTTTTTTTTTTTTACTTTTTCATTATTTTCAAGAAAAGTACTTAAGACACAGCATTTTACCTATCAAAAGGCACCAGTTTACTACACGACACATAACTGTGTGAAGATTTCATGACTCTCTAGTTAATACTTTGTGACTTTTGCTCCGGAAATGAAATCTCTACGTCTTATTACTTTTTCATTATTTAACAAAAAAACTACTTAAGAAGCTGCATTTTACCTATCAAAAAGCACCAGTTCAGTATCAGACACATAATTATGTGGAATTTCATGCCTCTGTACTTAATTCTTTCTGAGATTTGTTCCGGAAATGAAATCTCGACACCCGGCCAGCCACCCAACTCTACAGACAGACACCAGTGATAACAACACGCTCCTCTGGCTTTTTCAGATGGAGAGTTAAAAAGAAAAAATGTACGCAGTGTTACACTGTTACAACCCTTTACCTGACCAAGTACATACCTCCCACCTCCCTGCATACTTAAGTGCATAACGGTCCTCACCCCTCATCCCTGTATAAAGCAAAATTTTTAAAACTTAAAAGATGACAGAAAATCATCATTGTCATCATCATCATCATAACTACAAACCACCACCACCATTTTCGTCATCATAGTCATCGACCTCTCAATAAACCATCATTATCCCCATCATATCATCAGCATTCAATAAACCACGATGATCTTCATCATATCATCGTCATCTTCACTACCACCACTACCATCTTCATCTCGACTATCATCACCATACATCATCATCTCAACAGACACTACTGCCATCAACATCACCTTCATCATCACCTTAACGAGCACTACGACCATCAGCATCACCAACATCATCGTCATTACCACCACCAACAATAATAACACAACCACTACCATCATCATAGTAATCGCTACCATCATCATCTCAAGTACCATCATCATCATCATCGTTGCAACTCTCCACCTGATCAAGAACATACCCCCTCCACCCTGCACACCTTACGAAGGGCATAACGGCTTTCACGCCTCCCCCATCTATATAACACAGAGACATTAAATCTTATATTTTTCAGTTATGGTAAACATAACTTGGTCTCTTCAGATTCATTCCACAGGACGCACTGAAATCTCTTGATTTCTTTTTTTGTTTACATTTTCATTGTTAAAAAAAAAAAGAAACTGCTTAACCCGCTGCGTGCCAGTGCCATTTTTAAAACGGTCTGACATAATGCCGCGGCCAGTGCCAGTGCCTTTTTAAAATGGTCTAAAATAAAAAACTTCACTGTGACCACATTTTTCAAGATTCGTGGGTAAAAATTGCCAGGCCTGTAAGGTAACTGTTTCTCTACCATCCTCTAGGCTGTCAAGGCCATACACTCACTCGCTTCCCCCCCTCACGCTCTCTCTGCCTCACTCTGCCCGTGTGCTTCACCCAGTGCTGTACATAGTGAAGGCATTTTGTAAATATTTTCATGTAATTGTAAGTTGTTATTATTTTCTTGTAAGTGTAAGGACTATATAATGAAGTCAAGTTGTAAATACCTTCTTGTAAGTGCCAGGATTGTATGTAATGAAGTCAGGTTGTACCTATCTTCAAGTATGTGTAAGATAATGCATTCACAGTGAGAAAGACACAAATTGTGACAAGCTGAAGTAATAAGTGATCAGAAAAGTGTACTGAACATTGCTTTATCTTCCCAGCATAAATACCTGAATATACCTTACATAGATAATGGCTCTCCCTCACGTATGTGCTGAGCGTGAGAGAGCGGCTATACCTGTAAACAAGTATGCAGGACTCAATAAAACTCATTTTCGAGCCTTGGTGAGCATTTTAATGGCGAAATTCGTTGTTCCCACATCAAAATCTATCATTATAGCCCCCCCCCAAAAAAAAAAGGTCGAAAAATGGCCGGCACTGGGGTACCCAAAGGGCTAAAAATAGCTGGAACGCGGCAGGTTAAGGCACGGCATTCACCCAATCAAAAGGCAGTTGTTCACTACAGAGCATATAACTATGTGAAAATTTCATGATGCTCTAGTTAGTACTTTCTGAGTTTTTCTCCAGAAATGACATCTCTCTGCTTTTTTTTTTTTTTTTAAATTCATTATCATTAAAAACTGCTTAAGACACCGTATTCTACTTATCAGAAGGCACCAGTTCGTTATAAGACACATTATGTGAAACTTCTTGACTCTACAGTTAATACATTCTGAAATTTGCTCCAGAAACGAAACCTCTATGCCCAGACAGCTGCCCTGCACCTAACTGAAAGGACGGACACCAGTGATAACAATACCCTCCTCTGACTTCAGATGGAGGGCAAAAGCTAGGCTAAAGGTTAAAAGAGTGAACAAGGAACGTGAGAGGAGGCAAGCAGGGTACAGTGGAAGGAATACACATTAGAAAAGAAAAACATATGAAGTCTAGGGGCTACAGGATGGGAAAACATAGTTAATGCTATGCTGTTGCAAACCTCCATCTGACCAAAGCACATACTCCCCCCAGCACACCCAACCAAGAGCATAACGGCCCTCAACCCCCCCACCCCACCCCACCCCACCCAGTTCTGTATGACACAGAGACAGCAGGTTGCACTGAAATCTGATTTTTTTTTTTTTTACCTATTCATTATTTTCAAGAAAACTACTTAAGATACAGAATTCTACCTATCAAAAGGCACCAGTTCATTATAAGACACATAACTGTGTGAAATTTCATGACTCTGCATTGAATACCTTCTGAGTTCTGGCTTCAGATTACTTGCACAGGTTGCATTGAAAAATCTTACTTTTTTTTTTTTTTTTTTTCAAAAACTACTTAGGACACAGCATTCTACTTATCCAAAGGCACCAGTTCACTATAACACAATAAATGTGTGAAATTTCATGATTCTCTAGTTAATATTGTCAGAGGTTGGCTGCAGAAGAGAAATCTCTACGTCCAGTCACCCAGCTCGACGGACGGACACCAGTGATAACAAAACCCTCCTCTGACTTTGTCAGGCGGAGGGTAAAAAACTTAGGGCAAACTTAATATGAATTTTAATAAAAGAGACGGAGAATAGGCAGTAGGAGTAGACTGCAGCACCACTCGAGCAGGGCAGTACTCCCAAGGTAGATGGAAAGCTGATGACAGGGAGAGCTGGAGCTCCAGTTTCATCAGCCCTCAGGACTAGTTCCTGACCATCCTTTTTTGCTGAACTTTTTGAGTGTCTCAGTAACACAGAAAGTAAGCCAGCATGTTTCTCTAACTATCAACACCAAACTACATGCACAGTACACACTACACTTCCTTTTCCAAAATTCAAACAAATTATGGCATCTCTAAACAAAGCCTTGGAGTTCCACTGGGGGAGGGGGGGACCATAAATGCCCCCACCATCCGCCCCTTTCCCGGTGACAACTCAAGCTGCCTGGAATCACCGTCTGACTCACTTCTTCATTTCTGCAACATTTGCGGCCTTTCCTCTAACTTTTGCTCTGTTGAGCACCACCTCCCCTCCTCAAAACCTCGCCTTCTTTTCCTAACTGAGACTCAGCTGTCTGAGCCAACTGACAGCAAACCCTTTTCTGTATCCTTCTACTTTCTCTATACTCATTTCAAAACCAAAGGTGGTTGTTGTGTATATAAATGCAATGACTTATCTTGCTCTCATGTTCCTGAACTTGATTCTTCTGAATTCTCAACACTCTGGCTTCAGCTTTCCTGTCATTCTCTGACTAAATATATCTGCGTTGTTTACTTATCCCCTAATTATACTGACAATGAATAATTCTATGACTATCTTACTTCTACGATGAAACACATTCTATCCATTTCTCCTTTCACTGAAATCTCCATTCTAGGAGATTTCAATGTTCACCAGTGCCTTTGGCTCTGCACTCCTTTCACTGATCCACCTGGTGAACAAGCCTATATCTTTTCTATCCTTAATGACCTAGAGCAACTTGTAGGCTACAGCACCCTACTCAAATCCCTGACCGCATTAGAGAGAGCTCCAACATAATTGACCTCTTCCTTACAACTAATCCTTCTGTTTACACTGTTAATTTTTCCTCTCTGTTGGGCTCCTCTGATCACAACCTTATCACCTTAACCTGTCCTATTGCTCCGGTACGTTCTGTGGACCCTCAAAAGCAACGTCGACTGTGGCACTTTGGAGCTGCAGATTGGGAGGCCCTCAGGCAGTACTTCTTTGATTTTCCATGGAATGATTATTGCTTCCATGACTGTGAGCCATCTGAATATGCCTTGCGCATTACCGAGGTTATTCTCTCAGGCATGGAAGCATACATTCCCTTCTCATATCCTTCGACTAATGCAAGAAAACCTTGGTTTAATCGCATTTGTTCTAATGCTGTCCGCAACAAGGAGAGGGCTTATAAAACATACCAGAGCCAACCCAACACTGAATCACATCTTTTTTATGTTTCTGCCCAGAATCATGCTAAGTCTGTTCTTCGTTGTGCTAAAAATAATTTCATCTGTACTAAATGCTCCCAACTCTCCAACTCAAAATCTTCCCGCTCCCTCTGGCACCTTGCCAGAAACCTTTCTAACAACTTTACCACAACATCTTTCCCTCCTCTTTTCTACTCTGATGGTTCTGTAGCTATTTTTTCTACTGATAAAGCAGATCTCTTTGCTGAGATTTTCTCCTCCAATTCCATCTTAGACGATTACAGTTCTGTTCCTCCATCTCTTCCCCCCTCAGACTTCCTCATGGCTGACATTAAAATTTCTTCAGCTGATGTATTTTCTGCCATCACAGGCTTCAGTACTAGCAAGGCATGTGGACCTGATGGAGTCCCTGCCGTTGTCCTCAAGAAACATGCTTCTGTGATTACAACCTGCCTAGGTAAACTCTTTCACCTTTGTCTATCAACTTGTAAAGTCATAAGAAAAAGTATTGTTACCCCAGGAATGTTCGATGCTAAACGAATGTTAGATGGGCTATGGGGGTGGGTCCTTGCTGTTCGCCCCTCCCCTATCTAGTGTTGCCATATCACAATCTCATTACAAGAGTTGGAATAATGAGCAAGAATGAACCATATGGCGGGGAGATATATAGGACTTGTTTGCGTTACCCTGAGTGCCCCGCCGGTCATTAATAATGAATCTCGGCAGGTTTATTATTTTCCTACTATTCAACACTTGTTATCTATAGAATAGAACAAATAAATTGTTCTGGAGGGTATTAAATCTACGGGCATCGACTTTTTTTTTTTTTATGATAGTCTGGCAGGGATGCACAAGTTCATTTGTTTGCTTTAGATGGGTGGTTAAATGCTTCAGATGGATGCTTCAAACATCTAGAGGCTGTTTTGGATGCAGGGGGTGGGTATACAAAATCTTAACCCGCCCCGTCCCATCGACGTATGGGTATGTTGCAACATTTTGCATTTGCCAGTCCCAACGACGAACTGGTACGTCGTGCAATCGCAAGGTCCCTAATGTGCACGGTTTTCAATTTTCATGCGTGATTTTTCGTACGTATACACGGGACACCTTCCTCTTTTCCTCTACAAGATGCCAGCAGGGACAATGCCTTACACCGCATAACCTCCCCCCCCACCCTGCATGCCATTGTCTCGGCAATTCACCTGTTACCAGTGACTTGGCCAATAAAGACATTCGGGGCCAGAGTGATTCCCCAGTCGATGACAATGTGGAGGACAAAGTTTACATAGCATTAGAGGAAGAAACAGTCAGAAATGATGATCAGGTAATGTGGCAAAAGTAGGTCAGGTATGGAGATGAGTTAGTGAGTGAAACAATGCTTATAATGCCTATAATACTGTTTGAAAACCAATATACTCTCATACTGCATATAAATTCGTACCAAGTAAATAAATAAATACCGTTAATGAGTGGTGTGAAATAGTTACCCTCCCACAGAACTCGTTTTCTTTGGTGCCAGCCTGTTAAAAAACCCAGTCAGGTAAGGAGGTACTGCTACCTATATCGAGTATTTTAAACCTCAGGTGAGCGATTTCTCTATGAAATTTCGATGTTTCTCACCAAACGCGGAGGTTTTAGCACAAAAAAAAAAAAATCGAAAATACCTCGGGATTGGGGGGTGTCGGAGGTGCGAAATAGCTCGGGACGTGATGGGTTAAAGCAATGAGACTGAACATGTATTATTATTTTCCTTCTACGCAACATTTATTATATGTAGAAAGCAATACATATCATTATTACACTGAAATTTACTAACTTGGCTCGTATCGGCTGAAGAACTATCGTACATTTGGCATGGGTGCACATACTCATTGCCCGTCTGCATGTGTGTTGGAGACTTCAGACCATTCGGTTATATTTTTATTTAATGAATTCGGTGCCGGATAATAAAGCGTATTGTCTCTATGCACAGAGACCAAACGATCTAATTAGTTTTTATTACCTCTAGCACAAATTCTAATATCTGTCTCACATAACCGACATTGACAGGTTTGAGGTACAAACTTTCCTGTCCCATCATTCCACAACACTTCGTCGTTGTGTCATAGTGCATAGCTCTGAAGGGTAACGATAGTTTTTCTTATGAGTGTACCTTTCCTGTTGCTGGAAGTTTGCTCTCATTCAGCCAGTCCTCAAGAACGGTAATTATTTCCAACCCTCTAACTATCGTCCAATTGCTTTAACATCCTGTATTTCAAAAGTTTTCGAGTAATTTCTTAACCATTTCCCACACAGATAAGTTTTGTAAGTTTTCTTTGCTGTGACATGCCGGCTTTTCTCCCCTTCCCCCTCTGGCCACCACATGCTCCGAAAATTGTATTCTTGGCTTGTTTTCACCACCCAAACATATTTATTTGCCACAAAACTCACATATTCCTATTCGTCGATGCTTATTCTACATGATAAGCAAAAAAAAAAAAAAAAAACTATGCGTACGTTAGGGCCCTCAGAATAAACGTTTGGGATCATGGATTTCACTTCCCAACATCATAAATTGAATGTTTACTAATCAATCTTTACATGTTATATGATCAATCAAAAGAGAATTTTATTAGCTTTCGAGTGGGGAGGGTCCCAATTTTATACGAAGTATGGTCTTCGAGTAATAAGTGAAAAAGTAAAACCCCTTTCCAACAAACAACAAATTTTTTATTCAGGGGGGTTTAGCGAAGAACTTTTTTCAGCACTGTTATGATTTTATTTTATCATCCTATGCAGAATTTCATTTGCTTCCATTTGAGCCAAGAAAGGTGATCCTAGGCCTCATAGTTTTTGAGAAAAATGCAAAAAACTACGGCTTATATTCAAGTGTGCTGACCCGCCGTCAGCTGCGCTTACTTATGTTCTTTTCCCGTAGTGTGCTAACACTTTTATGCTTGCTAGCTACGCTTTCTTTAGTTTTATACCAACCACTATTTTATATAAATACTTCTGGTTTGTTTTTAGTCCTCTCAAAAACCACACATGAACACTAAACCTGTTGCTAGCAACTGAAACTGAAGTTGTACTTATTTCTCTGTCATTTGTGTTGAGGTAAATGACTCTGGATATGTATGTGTAAATATACTGAATAAACAGAGGTAAACAGACAAATAAAAAAAGAATATCACGTACTTCTCCAGTGACGATGATCTTCCTGCAGGACCAGATCGGTTGGGAGGTGAGGAGTTTTGTACTGTGTGTGTGTGTGTGTGTGTGTGTGTAGCAGACGGTGTTTCCCTTACGAGAACACGCTGCAGTGGGTCAGTTTTTCACTGTATCCTATGTGTTTATCAGTACATGGGATACACAGTATATTTCACCCCCCAGAAATGTAAATGCACGTTTTCCTAACTTTGCATTCCATTTCTCTACCTTTGTTCTAGCTCAGGTGTCTGACACGCACTCTTCATTACGAGCACGTGGGTCAGTTTTTCACTGTCCTTTCACATAAAACGTAGCCAGATTTATCAATACATGGGATACACAGTATATTTCACACAAAAAAATGTAAATGCACGTTAACCTACTGTAACCTCGTGTTGCATTTCGCTACCTTTGTGCTAGCTCAGGTGTACGACATGCACTCTTCATTACGAGCACTTGGGTCAGTTTTTCACTGTCTTTTCACATGAAATATAGCCAAATATACCAATACATGGAATACACAGTATATTTCACACACACAAAAAAAAGGAAATGCACGTTTTCCTAACCTCGCATTGCATTTCGCTACCTTTGTGCTAGCTCAGGTGTATGAGACATACTCTTTCTTATGAGCACGTGGGTCAACCTTTCACTTTATTTTCACATAACACATAGCCTAATCTATCAAAATATGGGATACACAGTATATTTCGCCAATAAAATGTAAATGCGGATCTTTTGTAGGTCAGTCACGTGGCCCCTACCTAGGCGGTAAGGTGTAGTGGTGGCTGAATCGGTAGAGAGGCGGCCTGCAGTCCTGATGGACCCAGGTTCGAATCCCGGCTGGGGCAGGGAACAGTTTAAGGATTTGAATTTCATAAAAGCAGACTTTCCTGATCTACCAGATGACCCGCCGACATGTCATAAAAATACCCCCGCTAATACCAATACACCAGTCCTGTATGAGACAGTCCTAGCATGTATTCAATATGGACGGTGGGTGTTAGCGCCGAAGTGGTGACATGTAGAGGTGTATGGTATGTAGGAGGACTACTGGGCCTTGAGAGCAGGCTGTGAAGCCTATGCCCAGAGTTGGACACACACACACAAAAAAAAAAAAAAAAAAAAAAGCAGATGATTTCCAGACGATCACGGGGTTCACTTTCACTTTATTTTCACATAAACACATAACAAAATATATCACTGTATGAGATACACAGTATATTACACTATCTACAATTATGTATCTCACGTTGCATTTTGCTACCTTTGTGCTAGCTCAGGTGTATGAGACGTTCTCTTTTTTACGAGCATGTGGGTCAATGTTTCACGTTATTTTCTCATAATACATAGCCTAATATATCAATATATGAGATGTGCAGTATATTTCACCAATAAAATGTAAATGCACGTTTTCCTAACTTCACGTTGCATGTCGCTACCTTTGTGCTACCTCAGATGTATAAGACGCACTCTTTCCTATGAGCAATTGGGTCAGTCATTTACTTTCACATAAAACATAACCAAATCTATCAATATATGAATACACAATATATTACACCACAACAAGTACAAGTACGTGGCCGTTACCCGTGTGCTAAGGTGTAGCAGATGATGTTTCCCTTACCTGAAGACGCTGCAGTGTTTACGGTTTTATTTCACAATACACATAATCAAATTCATCATTATATGAGACATACAGTATATTTCACCACAACAGTAGGCTACATGATTGTGCTCTGTATGTCACATCTGCGGTACCTAAGATATCGCAGACGATATTTGCTGACGAGAACGTGGTGCAGTGTTTACGTTCATCCACACAAGCATACTATAAAAATATCACTATAACACTCATGCTTTATTTCACACAGAAAGCATACGGAATTAATGGAACAATATGATAAAATAAAATATCCCTATAAACCTCCTTTATTTTATCCCCTCCTGCCTTGGCTGTAAGGCGTACGTGACTCCTGCCCTAGCCAATATTTCATCACGTACACTCGTTTCACTATTTTTTTTTTCTAATGTGAGGAAGAAGGTACCAAAGGCAACGAGCCCGCAAAACAGTTCCTTCCAAGAGAAAAACAAAATGCAAGAGAGAGCCAAATTCAAGATCCGATAATTTCTAGATGCCTGGACACACCGCGTCTGAAAGATTGGACTATACTCCTATCTGTTGCAAAATAACACTATCCACCATATATCAGCATAAAACAAGGACTTCATCAACACCTTGGCAAATATTCCGTTCAAGACAACGCCATGTCGTCAGGCGGTTTCTTGCCTCCCCCTGCTAAACGTTTCACCATTTCCTTCCTCACTAGCTATTTTTTTTATTTTTTTAACGTGACCGACTCTGGGCATAGGCTTCACAGCCTGATTTCAAGGCCCAGTAGTCCTCCTACGTACCGCACACCTCTACTTGTCACCAGTTCGGCGCTAACACCCATCGTCCATACTGAATACATGCTAGGCCTGTCTCATACAGGACTGATGTATTGGTATTAGCGGGGGTATTTTTACGACATGTCGGCGGGTCTTCTGGTAGATCAGTAAAGTCTGATTTTATGAAATTCAAATCCTTAAACTGTTCCCTGCCTCAGCGGGATTTGAACCCTGGTCCGTCAGGACTGCAGGCCAACTCTCTACCGATTGAGCCACCGCCTTGCACACTATATTCACCTGCTTCACTCTCACTATTGTTCAATGGTTGAATACTCACACTGGGTGCAGGGTAGAGGGAGTGCAGTTGTTGGGACACACCGAAAAACAGGGTAGGCCTAGCACAATCTTCATTGGGCCAACAGCTCATAACAGTCAGGAATGATTCACAAAAACTTAATTCCCTATTGCAAATACCAAGTCTAATCACAGTAGTGCCCCAAAAGTAAACACAAGTACTATAGGTATAGTGGAATATGACGCACGCCTGGGACGGGGTAAATAGAGTACGATTAAAATGCCACGCAGCGTGTTACCTTCTCCCTTGACAGCTGCTGTGAAACTAATCAACCTCTCCGGGCTGCCCACGCGTCTTGGGCCCCAAGGTTGCCAAATCATTACTTTTGACGAGAAGCACAGAAACTATGATGCCTCCAAAAATGACGCCGATCAGCCGGAAACTTTATGCTCTGACGAAGGTTTTTATGCTTAAATGACGATAGACGCATCATCAAGCATAGTCACAGCCACGCCCATATGACGACAAATGCATCACGTGGGCGGAGGGGTTAACAGAAAAATTTTAAAGCATCTTTCCTATCACAACCTTCTTTTTGATCGTCAGAATGGGTTCCGTCAGGGACGCTCCACTGGCGATCTTCTCACCTACCTTTCAGACTCCTGGTCATCCTCCTTTAGGGACTTTGGCGAATGCTTTGCCATTGCACTTGACATCTCAAAGGCTTTCGATCTAGCCTGGCATAAATTTTTAATTTCCAAACTGCCCTCTTACGGTCTCTATCCTTCTATCTGTGCCTTCATCTATAGTTTCCTTTCTGGTCATTCAATAGTCGCTGTTGCAGGCGGCCATCATTCTTCTCCTAGATCTATCAGCAGTGGTGTTTCCCAGGGCTCTGTCCCATCACCAACTCTCTTCCTCATATTCATCAATGACCTTCTAAGCTGTATATCTAACCCTATCCACTCGTGCACTGATAACTTCACCCTTCACCTTTCCATTTGGTTCCTGCAACATCTATCTCAGCAGTTACTTTAACAAATAAGGGATAAGGCTATGGCACACCTAATGTCTGACTTGGCTCGTATCTCTGACTGGGGTAAAAATAATCTTGTTGTTTTTAATGCATCGAAGACTCAGTTCTTACACCTATCAACTCTACAAAATCTTCCAGTGGAGTACCTACTAATGTTTAATAATATTCAGCTTAATCCTGCATCATCCTTGAACTTGATTGGGGTTTCATTCACTCGAGACTTGTCTTGGAAAGAACATATTACGTCTATTGTAAAATCTGCTTCCAAGAGATTGGGTGTGCTAAGCAGACTCCGTTCTTCTTTACCTCTGCACAATTGTTGACTTTATACACTGGTTTTATCCGCCCCTGTATAGAGTACAACTCTCATGTGTGGGAAGGTTCCCTACATACAGCTCTTCTCAATAAGGTGGAGTCCAAGGCTTTTCGTCTCATTAACTCTCCTCCTCTTACTGACTCCCTTCAACCTCCGTCTTTTCGCCACACTGTTGCGTCTTTATCTCTTTTCTATTGCTGCTTCAATGGACACTGCTCCTCTGAACTATCTGCTTGCATTCCTCCACCTCTTCGACGGGTGCGTAGCACCCGTCTAGCAACAAACTCTCATCCCTTTTCTGTCCAGCTCTTTAATACAAGAGTTAAGCGTTACTCCCAGTTCTTCATTTACGCAACAGGTCAGCTCTGGAACTGTCTCCCTCTGTCTGTTTTTCCTGATAGTTATTTTATCCAGTCTCTCAAATACAGTGTCCAGGCATCTCGAAATGATCGGATCTTGAGTGTGGCTCTCTCTTGTATTTTGTTTTTCTCTTGGAAGGAACAGTATTGCGGGCTCGTGGCCTTTGGTTCCTTCTTCCTAGCATTAAAAAAAAATATTGGAAAGAACAGAGTAAAACCATAAAGAAAAGGGGGATAAGTTTGGAGGACCTGCAGTTTAAAAGAAGACACTAAAACTAATGGTAGAAGTATATGAAGTAATAAAGGATGTTAAGGCAGAGAATGAAAGTACGTGAACGAAGGAACGGAAAAGGTGATTCGTAAATTTACTTTGAAGATGTTAGTACAATAAAGAGAAGGTGAATATAAATGAAGAAGACATAAGATGAGAATGAAGTATAAAAGTCTTGGATAAAATGTAAATGCCAGTAAAAAATGCAGTGAAGTAATTATAGGAAGAAAATATAAGAACAGAGGATGAAAAGCGGTAGATGAAGGAGATAAGAAGAAATGAAAAAATGAGAAAATCGAAAGGAGAGGGTAGTCCCCAGTCTATCCCTTGATGGAAAAAGTGTCAAGAAAATAACAATGATCGAAGGATGTTATAACGGAAGAAAATGAAAGAATTCAACAAGACAAGCAAAAGGTAAAGAGGATTAGACTGGTCGCTTTCATGGACAAAGTTCGTTTCCCTTCTGTTCATGCTCACCCAGCAGTACAACTGGGGACCTGTACGTAAATTTGATTCCAAGGGAAGTTGAAATGCTTAATTATCTGGCAGAAAGATCCTCATGCGCTCGATAGGTATTAATAGAAGACTTTTTATACAATGCTGTGAAAAAAAGTTCATGGAAGTGCAGACAGATAAAATAATTTATATCAGCGCACAATGGGATAACGAGTGGATAATATATAGGGATGTTAGGGAACGCTGAAAGACAGTGAAAAAAGGAAAGTTTGAAGCAGACTTTGCTCCCTTCTTATGCTGAAATAATATCAATATATTGCTTCTGAACAGTGTAAATCAGGGGCGGACAACCTTTTCAGAGGGAGGGCCAGATGAGACTTTCTGGAGCCCTTGGTGTAAATAATAAAGGAAAATGAGAGAACACAGGGAGATTATATCGAGCAGACTGGACAGTGCATGAACGCCAATATGAGAAGGGGAAAGGGTGAAGCAGATAATAAATTCCAGTGAGTTTGTGGTCAAAAAGTGTTTCAATTCAAGGTTTGGTTGGGGTTTATTTCTCATGCGATGCCATTCATGGATTATCGACTTGTCACTCGGTTTTTAATGTCTGGACTGAGTAGCCTAACCACTAGCCTTGACGCTGTTGATTGGACAATTATGGATACGATAATAGAAAATATAATAAGAGAAGACAGAAAATTGTAGTAAATGAAATAAATGAAAATAGCTAAAGGAAATGATGAACGAACCTGGCAATGAAGAGAATGATTTGTGACATGTGAAGAAGGTAGAACAAAGCGAAAAGACTAATATAAAAAGGATTACAACAGGTAATAGAGGAAAATGGAGAACACAGAAAGATAAACTCGACATGGCGTGAAGAGTTAGAGCTACGTGTTAAAGTAAATGAGAAAAAGGGAAAGAGAATAGTGGGTAAAGAAAATGTGAGAAGAAAACATGATAAGCGATAGATGGAGATGTGGGAATAGAAAAAGCTGGAACAGTTCGTAATTTACTTTTGAAGTAAACAGCAAAGGGAAACGAAGAAGAATAAGAGTATCTTCGCCAACGCCTAAACCAGACAAATTAGGTCACCACCAAAATTTAATCAATTCGCCCTTGGCGTATGACACAGAACCCATGACCTTCATATCCACCAAATTTAATTGAAAACCATTAATAACGTTTTTAGATATCTTTTCGACAAACAAACAAACATAAAAAAACAGTCCTGTTTGAAACTCTAACTCAGATCACCACCAAAATTTAATGAACTCTTTCATGGCCCATGATCAACATATCTATAAAATTTCGCTGAAATCTACCGATAGCTTTCTGAGATCAAGAGGGGAAATTATA
Source organism: Coenobita brevimanus (assembly GCF_032717465.1). Classification (NCBI taxonomy): domain Eukaryota; kingdom Metazoa; phylum Arthropoda; class Malacostraca; order Decapoda; family Coenobitidae; genus Coenobita; species Coenobita brevimanus. The sequence continues at coordinate 41,606,370 of NC_137033.1, forward strand.
CGACCGGGGGTGAATCCATAAACTCCTCGACTGTCGTAGCTGGGGGTAAAAATCGAAGAAGGCTGCACAGGAGAGAGCATATAAAATAATAAAAAAGAATGGTTAAATTAGTTCATGGATTATCTTCGAGAAAGACGATGAAATAAAACATAAACTCATAGGTGAGGAAGGAATGGTAAGAGCATACAAGGTAAAGAAATTAGAAAATGATGAAGGTAGAGTTGAAAACAAAAGGAAATTGTAGAAGAAATGATAAGCAGTAGATGGACAGTGGAGGATAAAAGGACAGTATCCAATATAAAACACATATATAAACGAAGAAAAATAAGTAATGATACCTGAATATGAAAGACAAGAAAATAGGGAATGTCAAAGGTACAGCAGAGAACAGAGGGCAATGTTACAGGATGGAATGACAAGCGGTAGATAGGGAGGAGTGGATGAGGGAGCGGTAAGCTTATGGAAAGTCCGGTCCTAAGCTGGATCTTCTCGGAATGGGAATGAGGCCTAGGCTGGAATAAAATCTGGAATTTGGGGAAGATCACAAACGGCGTGTGTAATACCGAGAAGATTTAGATGCGAAGCTATGGCGGAATTAGGAATCTTGAGATAGAGAACCTGATATTTGTTCGTAATATGCTTGGAAGGTCGGTATATTATGTTGTTATGCTTGGTGCACTTATCATCATCAGAATTATCATCATCATTGGCAGTAATAGTAGTAATAGTAGTAGTAGTGGTAGTAGTAGTAGTAGTAGTAGTAGTAGTAGTAGTACCATAATAATAATAATAATAATAATAATAATAATAATAATAATAATAAAAATAATAATAATAATAATAATGATAACAACAACAATAAAAAAAATAATAATAATATTATTATTATTATTATTATTATTATTATTATTATTATGGACTGTGTGCTAATTGTTTTTCTCGGTTCGTCCTAGAACAGTTGGCTCACATTATTCTGTAGACTTCATTCATTACAACCACGCTCCCGTACCGAAAGCGTGTGTTATGCTTTGAGTTGTGTGTGTGTGTGTGTGTGTAGTGTAGTGTAGTGTAGTGTATGATACTCCATCACAGGCTTTACAGGGGAATCATTTACCCTGTCACACTCCACAACAGGATTGCCCATTAATGCTCGCCATTAACGTTTCCCCGTTACCAACACAAATATGTTCTTTATATATAATCATATTAGTGATTGTACAGGATAATTACAGTAAGTTGGTGTATTATTCATATTGCTCTTGCCAACTCTTAATTATTTGATGCATTTGGGGGGAGACATTTTGGACTGGGCGAGAAAATACTGCCTTATTTTATGTCGTTGCTACCTCCGGATGATTTAATTTAACATAGGAAGACTACAAACTGTTGGGCTTCGATATAATCAAGTTTTATGGTCTTCATAAATCCGGATTATTTTATTCAGCGTGGGAGAGACTTTTTGAATGCTAGAGGTTACATATAGCCTTCCATAACATCTTCAGTACGAGATGTCTTTAATAACTTGAGTATAATCGTCTAGACTCTCTAGAGAGAGGGATAATACACTAAAGCAGTATGTTATCATATTGAAAGAGCTTCTCAGCTAAGATGAAGTGTGAGAGACGGGTATGTGGAAAATGTGGACCAAGACGATGGTGGATGAATATGTAAGGGATGATTGTCAATGCGAACAAAAGCATTTTGCATTAGAAGTATTGGTATATGTATTTATATTTGAATTTAAGAACTCCACATTCTTTGGAGTTCGTATTGATGCTGTAGATATTATTATTATTATTATTATTATTATTATTATTGTTATTATTTATTATTATATATATATATATTTTTTTTTCAGGGAGGGACCTGGAAGGTTGGCATTCCAAGATCGTTCTAGGTAGAGGCATGAAGTTTTCAGGAGTGATGTATCTTGGATGCCGGCTTCATTTGGCATATGTATATTTTTTCCTAGCAGTAGCACCGCACTTTCTCCTTTTATGTAATTTCTTTTCAGTTTTTGCTCTCCTGCGCAGCAAAAACTGCTGAATCGATTGCTGTGTAAATGTTCCAGTAGGTAGTTGTCAACATTTACTAGTGCACCTGGGTATTGATACTGAGATCCAACAATTACTTTTTGATATACTGGGGGAAATCAAAATCGCCACCTCTTGCCTGAAAGTGTTAAATTGGAAAGTATTCGGACGATTTTGACCAAACTCGGTAGAAATGTAGTGAGTCATGAGTGAACATGTTTTACATAGTATGAATGACCTTGACCATGATCTCAAAGTCACAAGCCAAAATTCAGAAACAGTTTTTAGTCATACTAAAAGTCCCTTAATGTTAGGTCAACAATGATAAAAGTATTTTCGTCTGGAATGTGGAGTTCCTTGAATATTGCATCAGCAATTTCAGAATTCTGTTTTGTTGTTGTATTCTGATTACTGTGAGACAATAGTTTATATGTCTGTCTATTGCCAGACGCCTTAATCCCGTAACGGGTGGCCACAAACAAATCGCCTCCATGTCGCCCTGTTCCTCGCCATTTCACCGCCCTGCTCCCAGATCACGCCAACCTTTCTCATATACCTCTCCACTCCATCCCTCCATCACATCCTTGGGCTTCCTCTCCTCTCTCTCCTTCCACCTCACTCACATACTGTACACTCTCCTCGTTAGACAATTGTATTTAGTTGTATTTAGATAAAGGATCTCTAGCAGTCATGGGAATATGAATGATATAGTAAACCGATCACTGCATAAGGTCTTTATTAAGCTGTGTAAAATCATTTAGAGATATCGAGAATAAACTAAAGAAAGGCATCGTGGAAATTAAGGGATTAAATAAGGAAGAATTATTAGGCATCATTTTATGGAGACTGTCCCTCACAGGATGCGTCGTCGTCAACTGCTAAATAGATTTACTGAGCAATACTCAAAAGGAAAGGGAGTGGTGGAATGGGTAGGGAGTTGGGTTGGGAACTGTGTGGTTTTGGGTTGAATCCCGGTTTGTGCAGAAAACTGAATGTGGCGCTAAGTTAGATATTACAGTATGCTCTGCCCTTGAGACCCCAGAGACATGCCATAAGCACATCCCCTCAAATACTGTATTAATTTGTCAAGTGATGTTTGAGGGATGCAGCGAATCAGCCGTCTGTTGGTATGTCGCAAATAGTCAGTCAACTAGACCTTTCGGGAAAGGGGACCAGCAAAAAGATAAGTAAAAAAAAAAAATGCATCAATTGTGTTCCTCTTTTGCAATAACCTTGACCTTTCGAGGCTAAACAGTATCTGATAACCACCTGGTGCGGTGTTAAGCAAGGTTTCCATTGGACTTTGGAGATGAGTTAGCGGTGATGATATGATGCACTGGGTTGATGGCATGTTATCATATGTAACATTCAGCTGAAAACACCATTATGGAACACTTTTTCATGATCCATTAGGCTTTCTTGTTGCTTCGGGCTCCATGTCTCTTATAAAGCCATGAATATTTCTTATCCATTATAATGACTTATCACCTTATTTATTTATTTTAACTAGGGACATAAGATTCTGCCGTTGGTGTAAAGGTTCCGTTATAAAAAGCAAGAACTGAATTTAAACGGCTTTTTGATAATGATTTCAGTACTGTTACGCCCTTTAAATGGATTTCTTGATATCCCCACTCGATTTCACTCAGTTCTAGAGATATCAAATGTAGTGAGTGCAGTACATAACCCTTCCCGTTCAAGAACTCCCTCTTCAGCTGAGATAAATAAAATATTCATATTATGAATATAAAACATGATCATCGACCTTAATTTTCAGCATCTATGAATTTGTTGAAGAGATCTTAATGTAAAGTAGGTGTGTGTGTGTGTGTGTGTGTGTGTGTGTTCTTACCTAATTGTTCTTACCTAATTGTATCTTTACAGGAATGAGTCAAGCTCGTACTGTCCCGTGTCTTAAACCATATTTATAGTACATATCCTTAAATTTGTGAATTGTTTTGGCACACACTATTTCGTTTGGTAGTGCATTCCATTGATCAATTGCTCTGCTTGAGAAACTGAATTTCCTTACGTCTTTATCACCTCTCTTCTTATGCAGTTTTTTCCAGTGTCCTCTTGCTGATGCTTCTCCATATGTTAAGTAATCATTTATGTCTATTTTCTCCTTCCCTGATACGCACTTATAAAGCATTATCATGTCACCTCTTTTCCTTCTTTCCTGTAGTGTTGGTAGATTCAGTTTATTTAGTCTTTCTTCGTAGCTTAGGTCCCTTAAGCTTGGTATCCATCTTGTAGCGGCCCTTTGCACTTTTTCAATCTTGTCTATGTGCTTTTTGAGATGAGGACTCCAGACAACTGATTCATATTCCAGGGTTGGTCTAATGAATGATGTTATTATCCTTCTTAGCATGTCTTCATTTATGTTTATGAATGCTATTCTCATATTTGCAAGCAGTGTATACATGTTCCGTACCTTCTCGCTGATGTGGTCCGCCGGAGATAGTCTGTTATTGATAATCACACCTAGGTCTTTCTCTCTTTCTGATGTGTATAGGGTTTTATTTCCTTATAATCCCAATCAGGTCTTTTTCCACTTTTACCAAACTTGATTACATGACACTTGTCCACACTGAATTCCATTTGCCATGTACTACTCCATTCATGAAGTTTATTTAATTCTTCTTGTAGCTCTTTACAAGAGTCTGTGTTAGTAATTCCCCTTTATATTTTTGCATCATCTGCCAACATATTCAGATAGCTCTCATTTCCAGTGTTACTGTTTATATCATTTATATACACTAAAAACATGATTGGTGCCAGCACTGAGCCCTGTGGTACTCCACTAGTCACTTATTTCCATGATGAGTAATTTCCCCTTAGTACTATTCTCATTTCTCTTCTTATGAGAAAATCTTCTATCTATCTATCTATTACCGGACGCCATTATCCCGTATGGGGTGGCCATTTGACTCTGAGTTACTTGTTTTACAGGGAGGGGCACTAACCCTCCACCAACCCACTTGACACGTAGGGAGCACGTATGGTTTGGTTATATGGTCACCACCCAGCGTTGTAAATGGTTTCTTGGCTTACAGGAAACCATTTGGCTTGTCACTCAATGTAAAGCCACCTGTAACGGAAAGAAAAGCATTAAGTAGTGACAGGACAGATGGGAGAAATAGGAAGAGAGGAGGGGAGGCACAGAAAAAGAATGATAAAGGCTAAGGAAGAAGTAGGCAGCACTACATCAAGTGAGGGATGATGGTCGCCACCACCTACCACTAGAAAATCTTGCATCCAAGAATACAGTTTGCTTCGAATTCCTCCTTGTTGGCACAGTTTCCATAAAAGTCTTTGGTGTAGTACTGTCTCAAAAGCATTCTTGAAATCTAAGTAGATACTGTCCCCCATCCTTCCCTTTCCTGTATTGTCTTTATTACTCTGTCACAGTAGCTCAACAGATTAGTAACACATGATTTTCCTTTTCTGAAACCAAACTGTCTTTCTGTTATCATACTGTGTTCTTCTAGATAATTTACCCAAGCTTTTCTTATAATCTTTTCTAATACCTTGCTTACAACACTGGTCAGTGATACTGGTCGGTAGTTGAGTGGATTTTGTCTATTTCCTTTCTTGAATAAGGGGACAATATTTGCTTTTTTTCCAAATATCAGGTAGTTTACCTTGACTCAAGGATTTCTTGAAAATTAAAAATAATGGTTTGCTTAACTCCTTTGCACATTCTCGTAGTACCCAACATGAAATTTCATCAGGACCACTTGCTTTTCCTCTGTCTAATCTACTTAACTTCTCCTGTATTACTTTTTCTGCTATTTGTATATCTGGTAGGATGTGTGGACATGCATGTTCCACATAGTCCCTCTCAAAATTCTTTTCTTCTGTAAAAACTAATTGGAAATTCTTATTTAGTGCTTCACAAATATCTTTCTCTTGTGTATAAGTGATTCCCTCATCCGTAATTGATTGTATTATATCTTTTACTTTGGTTTTGCTTCTGATGTAGCTGTAAAACAGCTTTGGTTGATCACTACTTTTATTTTATTATATCCTCCACAAACTATATTTGGGCTTCCCTCCTTATTCTTGTATAATCGTTTCTTGCCTGTTTGTAATTATTATACGCCCTTTCACTATTGTGTCTTCTGTATCTATTCCACAACAAATCTCTTCTTTCTTTTGAATTTTTACATTCTGTATTGAACCATTTCTGTATTTTCTTATCTGGTTCTTTGTGCTGTGGGATGTACTTCTGGACTCCTATTTCATAAAATTCACAGAATTTTTTATATACAGCATTTAAATCTTGTCCTCTAAGCTCATTTTCCCAATCAACTTCTAAGAAATACTTCTTTAGGTCTTGATAATTTCCCATTTTATAGTTTAGGCTCTTTTTGTAACTGTCATTGCTGTTTACTATGTCATATGCTATCCTGAATTTATAATTTAGTACTGCATGATCGGTTTTGCTGAGTGGAGGGTGATATATTAAACTGTCAGTATCATTTTCTTGCCTAGTAAATATTCGATCTAGCATCGAAGGTACATCGAGTCCTCTTTTTCTGGTGGTTTCCTTCACATGTTGCATTAGGAAAAACTCTTGTACGAGATCCAGGAGCTTTTGGTCCCAACAGCTTTCTTGGCTAATTATATCTAGAGTATTCCAATTTATATTTGTATTAAAATCCCCAGTTAGTATAATTCTTTCCAATTTCTCTTCCATTTTATGTAGTAATGATCTTAAACTCTGAATTGTACTCTCTGCCAGGTCCTCATATTCATCTCTTTCCCATGTGTTTGATCTGGGTGGCATGTACAAATTGGCTACAATTACTTTCCCTGCAGATGTGTTGATCTCTACTGCAATCAGTTCTACTTGTGATGGTATATCTAGTTTTATTTCATTGACTTTTAGATTTTTCTTAGTTAATATTATAATTCCTCCTCCTTTTTTTACATTTCTGTCTCTTCTCCATATATTGTATTCCTCTAAGTTTAGTATGTCATTGGATATCCTTGGTGTTAATTTTGTTTCAGTTAGGCATATTATTTATGGTTCATTTTCTCTGACATAATCATTCATCTCTGGTAATTTAGATTCCATTCCATCCACATTTGAGTACATCAACTTTATGATCTTGTTTATATACTTGTCATGACATGGGTCTACTACCTTCCTCCTTTTTATTCCATCCTGTTTGTGTACCACTTTCTTACCTGCAATCCTATTACTTTGGAAAAAAATTTCTTCTTCTCTTCTTCTGATCTTCCCTCATTTTTTGTTTTTGCTTCCTCCCTTATCTCTTTCAGTAATTCCAGTTCCTCTTGTGTTAGGCATCTTTTTATCCATACATTTTTGAACTCCTCTTTTTCCATAAGATTCTTTGCATTTTTTAGTATCTCTTCCACAGTGTTTACACTCTGGAAAGTCACCTTTAGAGGTCTTGTCTTGGTTTTCTCGTATTTCCCTAACCTTTTGTGTTCCTCTATGTCTTTACTACAGATTTCCTCTGATACTTCTTTCAGTAAGCTCGTTACATTTGCCATCTCCTTTTTGTCTCTTGTCATCTTGTTTTTTACTTCTTCCTCTTCTATTCCAGTGATTACTATAGATTTGTTTATATCTACTGAATCTCTGACTAACTTTGGATTGTTTTGGATTATTCTTTTCACTTCCATTTTAATGCTTTTTTCCTCCACCCTTGTTTCTAAGTTTTTCTTTACTTTCACCATTTCAGCATACGTGGTTTCCACATCATTTTTGTAGCTTTGCACAGCTTCATTCACCTGTGTTATCTTCTCCTCAATATCACTGCTCTGGTGTATAAGACTGCTTACTTGCCTAATTGTCTCTGTGTCATTTTTGAACTCTTCCATAACACTCTCGTGATTGACTACTGTACTTGCCATTTCACTCATTTTCTTCCTAAGTGTACTCAATTCCACTGTTAGTTCACTGATGGTTGTGTCTTTCTTGTTGGCCTTCCTTCCTAGTTTTTTTGTTTCTTCCTTTTGCAAGTGCATCTGCTTCTTTATTTCATCAATTTCATTTTTGAAAGCCATTTCTAGTTTGTGTACACGTTCAACCGGTCTATTGTGAGTCTCCACTTCAACTAGTTCTTGGTAGAAATCATCATTTTGCTTTTTACCTTTATCCTTTTTCTTTTCCAAATTTGCTTTACTAAAGTATGTTTCCATTTTGCAATACTAAAAGTACAGAGTATGTACTTACAATCCTCGTGTTGCTGTAGTCTAAACAAACCTCAGCTGACTCAGCGCATTCTTTCGTCTTGGTTCTCTTTCCTGTTTGAACAAGTCTTGTTTAAACTTATTATTTTTTTCCTTTTAATAATGAAAAATCATTTAGTCTAACCTGGTACAGAGCTTGACTCATACAAAGATACTAATTTAGGTAATGCCACTGGCCGTGTTGGTTCAGTACGGAGCGCCGATGTGTGTGTGTGTGTGTGTGTGTGTGTGTGTGTGTGTGTGTGTGTTCTTACCTAATTGTTCTTACCTAATTGTATCTTTACAGGAATGAGTCAAGGTCGTACTGTCCCGTGTCTTAAACTATATTTATCGGACACATCCTTAAAATTGTGAATTGTTTTGGCACACACTATTTCATTTGGTAGCGCATTTCACTGATCAATTGCTCTATTTGGGAAACTAAATTTCCTTACGTCTTCATCACCTCTTTTCTTATGCAGTTTTTTGCAGTGTCCTCTTGCTGATGCTTCCCCATAGGTTAAGTAATCAATTATGTCTATTTTCTCCTTCCCTGATATGCATTTATATAGCATAATCATGTCACCTCTTTTCCTTCTCTCCTGTAGTGTTGGTAGATTCAGTTTATTTAGTCTTTCTTCGTAGCTTAGATCCCTTAACCCCTTAACTACGGGGCGTCAATTTCGTGACGCTCGGGCGCAATGGATCATACTGCGGGGCATCACTTTTGTGATTCTGTGTTATTTTGAATTATCCCAGGCTTTCAAGTGGTGGTTTGTATCATCTATCAGTACTGCCAATGTCCAACACCAGTCAGCACTCCAAATCTCATCTGTACTCCCATCCATTGTTGACATTTTAGCGATTTTCCCCCCTTCCTGACTCCCCTCCCTACCTGCCCTCCATTACCCTGTCTTCTCACCTCCCAGGCCACGCTGTGGATTTTTCCACAGATTTCATCCATTGAAATAGGCCCTATGCCCTATACTTATATTAATAATATATACCAAAAAAAAATAAGGTAAGTGATAGTGTTATACACCAGGAATTGGCTAATTATCACCTGACAACACCTCACGTGCATTCATTCGCTACATTACCACGGTAATTTCCTCTTTGAATTATGCCTTGTAATCTATGTCTGTAATAAAAATATATATCAGAAAGGAAGGGAGAAGCCTAAGTGACATTTACATACATTCACCTGGAACTACCTATTTCTTTATGTATTGCCGAGATTTTCTACCAATAATTTATTAGCTTGTAAGCTAGCAGCTGTCAGCCTCCGTGTCACTGTCAACCCTTGCCTTCTCAGATAAGCCACGGCATTTAGTTCCTTGTCCTCGCTGTGGTCAAATCATGTCGCACTCGCGCCCCGCCATTTCTGCTGCTTCTGCGCCCATTGCAAAGGGCCCTGTGACCTCTACACCCAAAAAAAGTCGTGAGGGAAGCATGAAAGTACTTAGTGACTCTGCAGTGGCACGTGAACTAGCAGAATTGTCTATGGTGATGATGGATAGTGATTTTGACGATTCGAGTGAATCGTGTGATGAGCCGGGTGAGGAAATCGTGCCAGAAAGTGCTAGTACGAGTGCTTCAGTGTCGGAAGTTATCCCTAGCTCCAAGGGAAAGGAGCCGTTAGTGCAGCAAGGGAAGGAATTTGTGAAGGGAGTGAAAAGGTGGCGTGTTAGCCCCAGAACAATGGCCCCGCGTGACCCAGCCCACCATGAATCCCGAGTTGATACACCTCCCCGTTCCCCAAGCCCCACTTCACTCATTTCTTCCTCTTCGTCTGCTGAATTATCTTCGGAGTCTTCATCGTTGGAGTTACCACCAGCATCAACAGTGAAGGCAGGCTGTAGAGGAAGAGGTAAATCCCGGACAATAAAAGTAGAGTTTACTAGAGTAAGGGGCTGTACGGCAACCCAGGGTCAGTGCGAGTGTCCTTGAACAGGGTAAAACTGCCTCACAGCCACCCACCACCCTCACCCACCCTACACCGCCGCGACAGGGAATCCTGGACGCCTTCGCGTGGACGGAAGGGTCCGATTTTGTGCCAGAACATTTAGTTTTTGATGAGAGCTCCTCAGGAGTACAGCCTGCCTTCACTCTTGACGATAATGCTGAGTGTGTGGACTACCTTTTGGCCTTCCTAGATGACAAAGTCATGCAGCACATATGTGATGAGACCATTTCTTTATTGTCTTTTCTGCTTCTTTGTGCTGTGGGATGTACTTCTGGACTCCTATTTCATAAAATTCACAGAATTTGTTTATATATAGCATCTAAATCTTGTCTTCTAAGCTCCTTTCCCCAATCAATTTCTAAGATGTACTTCTTTAGGTCATGATAGTTTCCCTTTTTATAGTTTAGGCTCTTTTTGTAATTTTCATTGCTGTTAACTATGTCATATGCAATCCTAAAGTTGCAATTTAGTACTGCATGGTCGCTTTTGCCAAATGGAAGGTGATATATTAAATTGTCAATATCGTTTTCTTGCCTAGTAAATAAGAGATCTAGTATTGAGGGTACATCGAGTCCTCTTTTTCTGGTGTTTTCCCTTACGTGTTGCTTTAGGAAAAACTCTTGTATGAGATCCAGGAGCATTTGGTCCCAATAGCTTTCTTGGCTTATTATATCTAGAGTATTCCAATTTATATTTGTATTAAAATCTCCAGTTAGCATAATTCTTTCCGATTTCTCTTCCATTTAATGTAGTAATGCTCTTAAACTCTGAATTGTATTCTCTGCCAGGTCCTCATATGTATCTCTTTCCCATGTGTTTGATCTGGGTGGCATGTACAAGTTGGCTACAATTACTTTCCCTTTAGATGTATTGATCTCTACTGCAATCTGTGTGTGTGTGTGTGTGTGTTTGGGGAGTACTTGTGGACTGGCAGGAGAAAATGAATGGGAGTTTTTGAAAGCGTGATGGGTATAGGAAGTTCACATCATCAGTAGAGTAATATCTCCTAAATTATCTTTTCATTACTGTCGGATAACTGCATTTAGGTATAAGGCAGACTGAGGAATGAGGGATTGAGTAGGAAAGCGTATGTGAGTGAGGTGGAGGGGGAGGAGGGGAAGGGGGAGATCGAAGATGAGATGGAGGAATGGAGTGGAGAGGCTATAAAGTGAAAGAACTGTGAATTAGAGAGATGGCAGGCTGATGGCGAAGGATAGAATCTCATGAAGCGATTTGTTTGTAGGCACCCCTTCTGGGATTAACTCCAACATCGTGGGGATGTTTTTGCACTCCTTGCACGTCCCGCGAGGATATTCGTGCTCCAACTGACTTTTAAAAAATATTTTGCCAAAAATCAGTTATTGGCTCTAGAATATTAAAATTACATATGCCTATGGCACATGCCTTCAGTTTTCCCCTGGGATGTTTGTTGAACCTTCATCGACAACCGTAGGACTTGTGGAGACTTCTGAAGTTGGGTAACAGTTTCCACTTTATACTTCCCGATACCCCATAATATGGTTACCACTGCCTGATATTATAACTACAAACATTATTCTATGAATTTTAAGTACCGTAGTTTGGAATCCATATTCCAAAAAAAAAACAATGTGAAAGCAATGTAAATTACGAGCGCATACCAGTTTTCCTCCCGTGCTGGTTCCCAGATGGTATTCTGAGGCGGAACTGTCATTTATTATTTATAAACACACTCACACTTTATATTCCTAGTACTTTATTACACTTATTTATATTTATCTATAAGTTTCTTTCAGTACTAGTAGTTTATTTTCACTCCAGGCATTAACTTTCTCTTTCTGTATACTAGCATAGAGAGCGAAGCTGTCACTTTCACTTTCAAACTCCCAGTATTCATACATGCTAGAGCGAAACTTCACTTTCACTTTCATTACTCCTAGTATATATATATATATATATATATATATATATATATATATATATATAATAATATATGTATATATATATATATATATATATATATGCTTATAATCTTATATTACTACTTATTTACATTTCTATTTACACTATTTTATTTACATTATTTACATTCTATTTTATTTACACTGTTGTACAGTCACTTGCAGTAACGTCTAAAACTATTTTCCACTGTTCAGTTATATTTACATTCATTGCTTTCGCTTGCTGTTTACACATTACACATTATTTACATTTCCACTTGCACTGTTTTAGAGTCACCAGAAAGATTGTAGTCACTGTCCATCATTATCATTGATACATAAGCCAGTTCACGCTCCACAGCAGAGTCACTTAGCCCTTTACCCCTACACACAAGACTTAGTAGGGGTAGAGGTCACAGGGCCCTTTGCATGGGGCTAAAAAGCGACAGAATTGGACAGGCGCGAATCCGACGTGGTTTCACCTCGAAAGACGACAGTAAACTGAATACTGTGGCCTAGGGGCAGTGAAGGGTTCCCAATGTCAGCGTGATGACAGCTGCTAATATATACACTATATGATTAGCAGGAAATCTAGACAATACATAATAAATTAGGTAGTTCCAGGTGAATGTAAATATCACTTAGGCTTCTCCCTTCCTTTCTTATAGATATTTTTATTATGAGAACAGGTCATATGGCATATTTCAAGGAGAAATAAACAGGGAAAAATAGCGAACGAGTGCATGTGAGGTGTTGCCAGGTGATAATTAGCCCATTCCAGTTGTATGGCAGTATCAATAACCTTTTCTCTTTGTTTTATATGTTATTTTGTATAAGAATAGGGCAAAGGGCACATTTCAATGGATAAGATGTGGAAAAATCCGTCCAAGATTTGTGTAGCACAGCAGAGCTGGTCAGGCAGGAGGAGAGGGTAATGGAGGGGATGTAAGAAGGGGGGGAGTCAGGGACAGGAGAAAAATGGCTAAATTGTTAACAGTGGATGGGAGTACAGGTGACATTAGCAGAACCGAGTATAGCTGGACACTGGTAGTACTGATAGATGATACAAGCCACCACTTGAAAGCTTGGGTGAAATCAAAATAACAAGGAATCACAAAAGTGACGCCTCGAGGTATGATCCCTTGCTCCCGAGCATCACAAAAGTGACGCCTCGAGGTATGATCCCTTGCTCCCGAGCATCACGAAAGTGACGCCCCGCGGTTAAGGGGTTAAGGTGCCTGGTTCTAAAAAGGTAGAAAGAGGCTTCTGTTACTGAAAAGAACTGATAACAGTCTTTATAGTCTTCATAAACCTTTCCATTACGATAGGTCTGTCCAGAATTGAATAAAATTGTCACATAGGTGCAAATATACAACTCAAAAATACGTTTTTGCAATGGAAGGGCAAAAAGCAAGGTTGAGCGAGGAAACGTGATTGTGCAATTAATGACATCATAAGTTAGACAGCATGAATATTATAAGGTGGAATACTTGTAGACCATGTGAGAGAATTAGGAAGAGTGGGAATTAACTATAAAGTGTTCTAATATGGTAATAATAGCTAGGAAGTGTAAGCCGATTGTAAGAAGTGTGACACTTTGAGAAACTGATGATAAATTATGAGGTATATTTTTTTATATGAATGTAACAGTAGCAGACCCATGTAGGAAGTGTGAGATATTAACAGAAAGAAAAGCTTGGCCAGAATAAATAAAATGTGGAATTTTTTTAGGGTATGGTAAAAATGTCAATCTCAGTCAGTTTTTGTTGGTCTCGTGGAATATTCCAACCTACGTTTCTAGTAGTTGCATTGCACTTTACACTCACTGGCAGGATTCGAGACAGTACAGGTCCTACACTCACAAAATTAATCCCAAGTAAAAAATAATTGTAATAAAAATCATCCTAATAAAAATCCTACTCCTAGTAATAAGTAGAATGGCATTCAGTAGAGCACATACCTCTGCCAAGGCCCAACATGCAGTTCTTTTTAATTCAGTCAAGTCTAATCCAATATGAAAAAGACTACCCCCCTATAAAAGCATATTTGAATCCGCTAGATCCGGAATTTTATATGGATCCGAGCCAAACTGAACACATTCGTGGATAGCAACATTCTAAATATGCCTGATTTTTTTTCTTCATCAAGATCCATGCAATATTCACAGAAAATTTTACGGAAATGTCGGAAAACGCCCTATCTCGCAATGTTAGAGAAAGTGGAAAAAAAAATTCCTGGATCTGCACCTTTATACGGATTTGCACCAAAATTTAATGGAGTCTATTCTGGGCCAAGGCCCATTCTTCTACCAAGTTCTGTGGAAATCCTTCTAGTAGTTTTTGTGTAATCTTGCTCACAAACCAACCAACCAACAAACAAACTTACAGGGGTGAAAACATAACCTCCTTGGTGGAGGTAATGATGATGATAATAATAATAATAATAATTATTATTTTTATTATTATTATTATTATCATATTATATAATCCTGGGCTTGTGTATGTGCTTGAGTGCATATGTGTGTGTGTGTAGTGTAGCCGAAATTGGAAAAACGATTCTGAGGAAGCCTGGCAGGATGGTTAGAATTGGGCCTCAGATTGACCCATTACAATTTCATGTACTATGGCGGGGTATTTCCCTGGAGTTTCATGCATCTCTCGAGAGAGGGGGTGGGGTGGTTGCACATCTGCAGGCCAAATTCCATAACTTCATTGATGCTCAATACAGGCTTTTTCATTCAGCGCAAAATGATGGTATCTATAGTTGTGGTGGTGGTGGTGGTGGTGATGGTAGCTGTGGTGGTGGTGGTGGCAGCTGTGATGATGATGCTGGTGCTGACGGTAGTGATGATGATGATGCTAGTGGTAGCAGAAGCTGTGATGATGATGATGGTGGTGGTAGCTTTGGTGGTGGTAGTAGCTACGGTTGGGGTGGTAGCTGTGATGATGAAGGTAGTGGTAGCTGTGATGATGATGGATGCAGTGGTAACTGTGATGATGATGGTGGTGGCAGTGGTATCTGAGGTGGTGCTGGTGGTGGTAGTTGTTCAGAAACTGACTTTATCTGGGCAAGTACTTCTCGGCCCATTAGGGCTTTAAGTCAAATGCTCAAAAGCAAAGTGCAGTTCAGATGTGGCTCTTATTCAGAGATATGCTGAGCGGCTTTACTGGGCTGTGAGACTCTTTTTGTAATTGTTACAAGCTGTGGAGTGATGTTGATATTGTTCTCAATTTCTGTGTGTGTGTGTTCTTACCTAATTGTTCTTACCTAATTGTATCTTTACAGGAATGAGTCAAGCTCGTACTGTCCCGTGTCTTAAACCATATTAATTGTACATATCCTTAAATTTGTGAATTGTTTTGGCACACACTATTTCATTCGGTAGTGCATTCCATTGATCAATTGCTCTGTTTGGGAAACAGAATTTCCTTACGTCTTTATCACCTCTCTTCTTATGCAGTTTTTTGCAGTGTCCTCTTGCTGATCCTTTTCCATATGTTAAATAATCATTTATGTCTATTTTCTCCTTCCCTGATATGCACTTATAAAGCATTATCATGTCACCTCTTTTCCTTCTTTCCTGTAGTGTTGGTAGATTCAGTTTATTTAGTCTTTCTTCGTAGCTTAGGTCCCTTAAGCTTGGTATCCATCTTGTAGCGGCCCTTTGAACTTTTTCAATCTTTTCTATGTGTTTTTTGAGATGAGGACTCCAGACTACTGATTCATATTCCAGGGTTGGTCAAATGAATGATGTTATTATCCTTCTTAGCATGTCTTCATTTATGTATGTGAATGCTATTCTCATATTTGCAAGCAGTGTATACATGTTCCGTACCTTCTCACTGATGTGGTCACCCAGAGATAGTCTGTTATTGATAATCACACCTAGGTCCTTCTTTCTTTATGATGTGTATAGGGTTTTATTTCCTAACGTATAATCCCAATCAGGTCTTTTTCCACTTTTACCAAACTTGATTACATGACACTTGTCCACATTGAATTCCATTTGCCATGTATTACTCCATTCATGAAGTTTATTTAATTCTTCTTGTAGCTCTTTACAAGAGTCTGTGTTAGTAATTCTCCTTTGTATTTTTGCATCATCTGCAAACATATTCAGATAGCTCTCATTTCCAGTGTTACTGTTTATATCATTTATATACACTAAAAACATGATTGGTGCCAGCACTGAACCCTGTGGTACTCCACTAGTCACTTCTTTCCATGATGAGTAGTTTCCTCTTAGTGCTGTTCTCATTTCTTTTTTTATGAGAAAATCTTGCATCCAACAAAACAGTTTGCCTCGAATTCCTGCTTGATGGTACAGTTTCCATAAAAGTCTTTGGTGTGGTACTGTGTCAAAAGCTTTCTTGAAATCTAAATAGATACTGTCCACCCATCCTTCTCTTTCCTGTATTGTGTTTCTTACTCTGTCATAGTAGCTCAACAGATTAGTAACACATGATTTTCAGTGTCTGAAACCAAACTGTCTTTCTGTTATCATACTGTGTTCTTCTAGATAATTTACCCAAGCTTTTCTTATAATCTTTTCTAATACCTTGCTTACAACACTGGTCAGTGATACTGGTCGTTAGTTGAGTGGATTTTGTCTATTTCCTTTCTTGAATAAGGGGACAATATTTGCTTTCTTCCAAATATCAAGTAGTTTACCTTGACTCTAGGATTTCTTGAAAATTAAAAATAATGGTTTGCTTAACTCCTTTGCACATTCTCGTAGTACCCAACATGAAATTTCATCAGGACCACTTGCTTTTCCTCTGTCTAATTTACTTAACTCCTGTATTACTTTTTCTTCTATTTGTATATCTGGTAGTATGCGTGGACATGCATGTTCCACATAGTCCCTCTCAAAATTTTTTTCTTCTGTAAAAACTAATTGGAAATTCTTATTTAGTGCTTCACAAATATTTTTCTCTTGTGTATAAGTGATTCCCTCGTCCATAATGGATTGTATTATATCTTTTACTTTGGTTTTGCTTCTGATGTAGCTGTAAAACAGCTTTGGTTGATCACTACTTTTGTTTATTATATCCTCCTCAAACTTTTTTGGGGCTTCCCTCCTTATTCTTGTATAATCGTTTCTTGCCTGTTTGTAATTATTATTTTACATTCTGTATTGAACCATTTCTGTATTTTCTTAACTGGTTCTTTGTGCTGTGGGATGTACTTCTGGACTCCTATTTCATAAAATTCACAGATTTTTTTTATATACAGCATTTAAATCTTGTCCTCTAAGCTCATTTTCCCAATCAACTTCTAAGAAATACTTCTTTAGGTCTTGATAATTTCCCTTTTTATAGTTTAGGCTCTTTTTGTAACTTTCATTGCTGTTAACTATGTCATATGCTATCCTGAAGTTATAATTTAGTACTGCATGATCGCTTTTGCCGAGTGGAGGGTGATATATTAAACTGTCAATATCATTTTCTTGCCTAGTAAATATTAGATCTAGCATCGAAGGTACATGGAGTCCTCTTTTTCTGGTGGTTTCCCTCACATGTTCCGTTAGGAATAACTCTTGCACGAGATCCAGGAGCTTTTGGTCCCAACAGCTTTCTTGGCTAATTATATGTAGAGTATTCCAATTTATATTTGTATTAAAATCTCCAGTTAGTATAATTCTTTCCGATTTCTCTTCCATTTTATGTAGTAATGATCTTAAACTCTGAATTGTACTCTCTGCCAGGTCCTCATATTCATCTCTTTCCCATGTGTTTGATCTGGGTGGCATGTACAATTTGGCTATAATTACTTTCCCTTCAGATGTGTTGATCTCTACTGCAATCAGTTCTACTTGTGATGGTATATGTAGTTTTATTTCATTGTGTGTGTGTTAGCATGATAACTTCAAGATATCATCGTAAAATTTTAATGGAGTGTAGTCTAGTAGGGAAAAAAGGTGATCACGAGTTCCAATTCTTGAAAATAGGTAAAGGTCTGTCTGTCTGATACCATGATAACTTCGCAAGCACTCAAGATATAATCACAAAGTTTACAGTTGTGTAGTAGGCATGAAAATCTTCTATGAATAATGTTCTCAGTTTGTTTGTTTGTCTGTGTCTCTGTGTGTCTGTTAGTCTGTTAGCTCGATAACTTTGCAGCTGCTCAAGATATCATCACAAAATTCTACAGGTGTGTAATAGGGACGAAAATCTCCTACGAGATCGAAATTGGTGAAAGTAGGTCAGGGTCATATTCCGAGGAGCGCTAGATGTGTTTCGGCTCGCGGCTGATGTGATTCCTCCCTTGGGAGGCCTCAAGTCATAATTATTATAGCATTTGACTTTTATTTAACAGGAAAGAACATGTTTTCATTGTTTTACAAGATATTTTATTAGGCACACAAAAATTATGTAAAATTATGATCTGCAATTTGTTCAAAAGCACAATGGCACAGTCTGCTTATGGTAGAGTGCCTGTAAAGTGCCATGCTGGGCAAATAATCGTACCAGTAAGGTTCAAAAGCATAGCGTTTTGTCGTACCGTATGCTCCTGAATGACGAATATGCGAGTATTTAATGAACAGCAATATGTGTACTCTCTCTCTTTCTTTCTCTGTATACAGCATCTCAGCTAATTATATGACTATCTAGATCTATCTGCCTATTTATCTATATATCTATGTAACTGCCTATCGATCAATCTATCTTTCTGTCTGTCCATCTATCTGTCTCTATCTTCCTGTATAGATAATTTGATAGAAAGATAGATATTTAGACAGCGATATATGTCTATCTATCTATCTATCTATCTATCTATATCTATATATCTATCTATCTATCTATCTATATCTATATATATATATATATATATATATATATATATATATATATATATATATATATACGAAATGTGTGTGTGTGTGTGTGTGTTTCTGCCTGTTTATTTTTCTCTTTAGCTCCTCATGTACTGTATCTTTATCCTTGTCTGTCTGTATATGTCTGTGTGTTTGTAAAGTATATTAAGACTTTTTTAAATTATTAGCACATAAACTAGTGACAAAACTCAAGCCTACTGATCTTCAAAATTCTAGGTCCACCCTGACGCACTAAGCCCCCGTCCCCACCGTAGCCTGTTTGTGGGTAGCAGATTAACCAGATTAGCTCCTCTTGTGTAATCTTAGAACTTTTGTCATGTATGATTAGACTCCCAACAACCTAATCTGAGGTAGTTATTATATCACATAAATTTTTTCTTTACCTGTGTTTATTAACCTCCTCCTTTTCACCACAGGTAAGTTGTCCTTTGTTGGCTGAGCGAGATGGTGGTGAGTTCATTATTGCAAACTAAAGTGTTACACAATAATTTTTTACACATTATACCGCGTGGGTGCAATGGATAATTACTGAATTAGTAGGGCGCATCGGGATAATTATCCAAAAGTAGATCCTGTCACAATATTTAGACTGACTATTGTTTAGGTAGAAAATAAGAGGCTGGGCGTGGAAGTGTGAGGTATTAGTAGAAATATAGAGATAGACAGGGTGAGGATATATTACAAAGTGTTAAAGGGGTTATATCAGGAGTATGGGAAAGAAATAAGAGAAAAGGCAGCATATTATAATACATAAAGAACTGTATTAAGTTTTTATACCTATGTGAAGTTTAATTAATATATTATGTAGAATGAATTTACAATTCTGACGTTCAGACTTATTTAGTATTGAATTATCGCTATTTCCAGAGAAATTCAGTCAGCAAAGACCATCCACGAAGCACCAGTGGAGCAGGAGAGTACTCCCTAAGTGGATGGAAAGCTGAAAACAGGGAGAGCTGGAGCTCCCGTTTCATCAGCCCTCGGAACTAGCTCCTGACCATCCCCCTTTGCTGAACTTTTTCAGTGTTCCAGTAACACAGAGTAGGCCAGCATGTTCTCAAATAAAAGTTTCTCTAACTGTCAACACCAATATACATGCACAGTACACACTACACTTCCTTTTCAAAATTATTAAAGAAAAAAAAAAAAAGGCACACAATAACCAGGCCTCGGAGTCCCGGGGGGGGGGGGCATCCGAGCCTCTCCCCGTAACGACTCAGCGAGATGCCTGGAACCACTGTCTGACTCATTTCTTCTTCATTTCTGCAACATTCGCGGCCTTTCCTCAAACTCTTTCTGTTGAACACCACCTCTCCTCCTGTAATCCTCACCTTCTTTTCCTGACAAAGACTCAGCTGTCTGAGGCAACTGGCAGCAAACCTTTTTCTGTTTCCTCCTACTTTCTCTATACTCATTTTAAAGTCAAAGGTGGCTGTTGTGTATATGTACATAATGACTTATCTTGTCCTCGTGTTCCTGAACTTAATTCTTCTGAATTCTCTGCTCTCTAGCTTCGGCTTTCCTGTCATTCTCTAAATACATCTACGCTGTTTACTTATCTCCTGATGCTACTATGAAAAATTCTTCGACTATCTTACTTCTACGTTGGAACACATTATATCCTTTTCCTTTCTCTGAAATCTCCATTCTAGGGGATTTCAATGTTCACCACCACTTTGGCCCTTTCACTGATCCACCTGGTGAACAAGCCTGCATCTTTTCTATCCTTAATGACTTGGAGCAGCTTGTACAGCACTCTACCTGTATCCATGACTGCCTTGGAGAGAGCTCCAACGTACTTGACCTCTTCCTTACAACTAATCCTTCTGCTTATGCTTATGCTGTTAATCTTTCCTCTCCACTGGGCTCCTCCAATCACAACCTTGCTACCTTGACCTGTCCTATCGCTCCGGTACGGCTTGTGGACCCCTCAAAGAAACGTCGACTGTGGCAATTTGGAACTGGAGATTGGGAGGCCCTCAGGCAGGACTTCTTTGAGTTTCGCTGGAATGATCAGTTCTTCCATGATCGGGAGCCATCTGAGTGTGTTTTGGGCATTACGGAGGTTATTCTCTCGAGCATGGAAGCATACATTCCTTTCTCATGTCCTTTGACTAATGCAAGAAAGCCTTGGTTTAATCACACTTGTTCTAATGCTGTCCACAACAAGGAGAGGGACTATAAAAGGTACCATCGCCAACCCACCCCTGAATCACATCTTGTTCATATTTCTGCCCGGAATCATGCTATGTCTGCTCTTTGCTCCCCCCAAAATAATTTCATCTGTACTAAATCCTCTCAACTGTCCGACTCGAATTCTTCCTGTTCCTTCTGGCACTTGCCAAAAACCTTTCCAACAATTTTACCTCATCATCCTGCCCTCCTCATTTCTACTCTGATGGCTCTGTAGCAATCTCTTCTACAGATAAAGAAGAACCTTAGATGATTCCAGTGCTGTTTCTCCATCACTTCCCCCCTCTGACTTCCTCATGGCTAACATTAAAATTTCTTCAGCAGATGTATTTTCTGCCATCACTGGCCCCTTAATACTAACAAGGCATATGGGCCTGATGGGATCCCTCCTGTTGTCATAAAGGACTTTGGTGAAAGCTTTGCCGTTGCACTTGACATCTCAAAGACTTTCGTTCGAGTCTGGCATAAATCTTTAATTTCCAAACTGCACTCTTACGGTTTCTATCCTTTTATCTGTGCCTTCATTTATAGCTTCCTTTCTGGTCATTCTGTAGCTGATGTTGTAGGCGGCCATCATTCTTCTCCTAGATCTATCAACAGTGGTGTTCCTCAGGGCTCTGTCCTATCACCAACTCTCTTCCTTTTATTCATCAGTGACCTTCTAAGCTTGACATCTAACCCTGTCCACTCCTACGCTCATGATTCCATCCTTCACCTTTCCATTCGGTTCTCGCAGCATCCATCTCAGCAGTTACTTCAACCAACAAGGGATGGGGCTATGGCACACGTAATGTCTGACTTGGCTCATATCTCTGACTGGGGTAAAAATAATCTTGTTCTTTTTAATGCATCAAAGACTCAGTTTTTACACCCATTAACCTGACACAATCTTCCACAGGAGTACCCACTAATGTTTAACAATTGCCTGTCCAGATGAATCATGCACCATCCTTGAATATGCCTGAGGTTTCATTCACTCGGGACTTATCTTGGAAATATCATATTGCATCTCTGGTAAAATCTGCTTCCAAGAGATTGGGTGAGCTAAGCTGACTCCGTACCTTCTTTACCCCTGCACAGTTGTTGACTTTATACACGGGTTTTCCTTGCCCCTGTATAGAGTAGAACTCTCATGTGTGGGGAGGCTCCCCACATACAGCTCTTCTCAATAGGGTGGAGTCACAGGCGTTTTGTCTCATTAATTCTCCTCCTATTACTGGCTCCCTTCAACTTCTGTCTCTTTGCCACACTGTTGCATCTTTATCTCTTTTCTGTCGCTACTTCAATGGCCACTGCTCCTCTGATCCGTCTGCTTGCATCCCTCCACCTCTACAATGGGTGCTATGCACCTGTCTAGCAAAAAATTCTCATCCCTTTTCTGTCCAACTCTCTAATGCAGGAGCTAACCTTTACTGTACTCCCAGTCCTTCATGTATGCAACAGGTCAACTCTGGAACTGTCTCTTATCTATATTTCCTACTTCCTATGGTCTCCAGTCTTTCAAACGCAGTGTGCCCAGGCATCTCGAAATAAACGGATCATGAATTTGGCTCTCTTTTTTATTGTTTTTGTTTTTTTCTTTGAAGGAACGGTGTGTGGGCTCCTGGCCTTTGGTTTCTTCTTTCTTGCATAAAAAAAATCACTATGATTTTTCTTAATGTAAGCAAAAGCCTTTCTCATCACTGGCAGAACTTTGATAGTTTCTTCAGTCTTTGTCAGCACAAAGAAACTGCACAGTCAAAGGATTAACATGGAGAGCTGGGTGGTGGTGAGGACTGGCTTTTTTTTTTTCTTTAATACATGGAAGAAGGAAACAAAGGCGAAGACCTCACAAAAAATTCCTTCCAAGAAAAAAACAAAAACAAAAGAGTGCTAAATTGAAGATCCATTCATTTTGAGATGCATGGACACATTGCATTTGAAAGACTGGAGGTCATAGGAGGTAGGAAATACAGACAGAGGGAGACACTTCCAGTGTTGATCTGTCGCATAAATGAAGGACAGGGAGTACCTAATGGTTAACTCTTGCATTAGAGAGTTGGACAGAAAAGGGATGAGAGTTTATTGCTAGATGGGTGCTATGCACCCGTTATAGAGGTGGAGGGATGCAAGCAGACAGTTCAGAGGAGCAGTGACCACTGACGTAGTGTTAGAAAAGAGATAATGCTGCAAAACTGTGGCGAAGAGACAGAGGTTGAAGGAAGTCAGTAAGAGGCGAGTTAATGAGATGAAAAGCTTTTGACTTCACCCTATTGAGAAGTGCTGTATGTGGGGAGCCTCCCCACACATGAGAGTTGTACTCTACATAAGGGAGAATAACACCCATGTGTTAAGTCAAAAACTGTGCAAAGGTAAAGAAGAAATGGAGTCGGCTTAGCACACCTAATCTGTTGGAAGTAGATTCTTCAAGAGATGTAATATGATCTTTCCGACGCAAGTCCGAAGAGAATGAAACCCCAAGTATGTGTAAGGATGATGCAGCATTGAGCTGGATATTATTAAACATTAGTGAATACTCCTATGGAAGATTTTGTCTGGTTGATATGTGTAAGAACTGAGTCAATGGCGCAATAAAAACAAGATTAATTTTACTGCAGTCAGAGTTCCGAGCCAAGTCAGACATTGGGTTTGCCATAGCCTCATCCCATGTTTGTTGAAGCAACTGCTGAGATGAATGTTGCGGGAACTGAATGGAAAGGTGAAAGGTGGAATCGTCAGCGTATGAGTGGATAGGATTAAACGTACAGCTAAGAAGGTCATTGATAAATAAAAGGAAGAGAGTTGGTGATAGGACTGAGCCCTGAGGAACACCAATACTGTTAGATCTAGGATAAGAACGGTGGCCATCTACAACAGCAGCTATAGAGTGACCAGAAAGGAAGCTATAGATGAAGGCACAGATAGAAGGATGGAGACTGTTAGTGCGCGTCCACACGTGATCTCGAATATCTGTTGGGAACACTGCTTGCAATATGTTCGGAAACATGTTTGCAGCAGTATTTGGACAGATATCTGCAAACATGTTTCAGTGTTGCTTCGAACACTGGCAGCAGAGGCGATAGGATAAATGTGTCCATACCAGGCAGCTAAGACTTCATTATGATGTTGCCAACATGACCTGGACACTGCTGTTCCCGAAATGTTTGCAGCGTGTTCATTTCTGTGTTGCTTACATGTTGCCAGCACTTGTTCGAGCAGAGATGTGGATGAGCACTAAGAAGGCAGTTTGGATTTTAAAAATTTATGCCAGACTCGATCGAAAGCCTTTGAGGTGTCAAGTGCAATGACAATGCTTTCGTCAAAGACCCGAAAGGAGGATGACCAGGAGTCTGAAAGGCAGGTGAGAAGATCGTCAGTGCAGTGTCCCTGACAGAACCAGATACTGACGATCAGAAAGAAGGTTGTGATAGGAACGATGCTTTAAATAGTTTCTGTTAAGAATAGACTCGAAAACTTTTGAGACACAGGATGTGAAAGCATTTGGACGATTATTAGAGGGTTGGGAATGGTCACCCTTCTTTGGGACTGGCTGAATGAGTGCAAACTTCCAGCAAGAAGGAAAGGTACAAGTTCATAGACAAAGGCGAAAGAGTTTACCTAGGCAGGGTATAAGCACTGAAGCACAGTTCTTGAGGACAACAGGAGATACCTCATCAGGCCTATATGCCTCCTTAGTATTGAGGCCAGTGTTGGCAGATAATACATTCACATGAAGAAATTTTAATGTCATCCATGAGAAAGTCAGAGAGTGGAAGTGATAGAGGAACAGCACCGAAATTATCTAAGGTGGAATTGGAGGAGAAAGTCTGAGCGAATAGATCTGTTTATTCAGTAGGAGAAAAAAGCTACAGAGCCAACAGAGTAGAAAGGAGGAGGGCAGGATGATGAAGTTAAGTTGTTAGAAAAGTTTTTGGCAAGGTACCAGAAGGAATGGGAAGAATTCGAGTTGGAGAGTTCAAAGCAATTAGTACGGATGAAATTATTTCTAGCAGAGCCAAGGGCAGACTTAGCACGATTCAGGGCAGAAACATAAGGAAGATGTGATTCAGGTGTGGGTTGGCTTCGGTACCTTTTTTAGGCCCTCTCCTTGTTGTGGACAGCATTAGAACAAGCGTGATTAAACCAAGGCTTTCCTGCGGTAGCCAAAGGATATGACAAAGGAAGGTATGCTTTCGTTCACCTTAACTTGGTGAAAATTGTCATCCTTTTTTCAGTTAAGCTCAGTGGCAGAATAAGACAAAACTACTGTTCTACACCATTTCCATAACACTCCTGCCTGACTTGCACCATATTCAAGTGTTAATCTGTTGCTACAGCTGAGGATTCAAGATGGACAGATTACATTTTTCACTGAACACATCATAGTTTTGGTGAAAGATGAGTGTGCTTAGTTTGGTTTGAGCAGTTCCCATCTGTTAGTGGATGTTAGTGAACTGAAAGAGATGGGAGTGGGTGAGGGAGAAGAATTTACTGGCAACTACTGAGGAGAGATTTTTTGAACTTTAGGCGTTGGACATAATCTTCATCAACCCCTTCACTACTTAGATGAATGATCTAAATTGAATAATCTGGTAATAGTGGTAGTTATGGGATTAAATACAGGGTGGTACGTAAAGAGCAGTTCACTAGAACTTCCCCTGACGGTATCTTGAGTATTGCGTGAAGGGCTTAGTCTGCTAGAATGAATGTTGATATGGCAATTGGAGTAGGAAATGAGGAAATGATGCACGAGGACGGTAGACACTGAATAACGTTGGCTGAGCCGTCTCCAGGACATATTATCTGGCAGAGTGGTAGGGCAGCGTTATGTATAGACCACCTTGCATATATGGATACCTTGGGCTGAAGAGATGAACAATTCCATTATGTTTAACATATTATTCCTGTTTTGTTCTTCCTGTCACCAGACGATTTTGTTCAACTTAAAAAGGGATGCGTCTAAAAGTGAATGGTTTAATGAAGACGAAAGAGTATTCAACATCTCCAGTTCGCAATGCTTTTCCAACACTGAATAAAATCTTTTGGACTTAAACAGAATTACTGTATAAAATACGTCACTAGATTTAAGAAGTTAAGTTACATAAATATGTCTGTCGCTACACCTACAGATGAGTATGTGTGGGTTGTTCTGGGTAGTTCTCATCAGTTAATATGCAACAGTTAAAAAAGTGCACTGGTAGTAGAAGAATTGATGAAAATTTTATTTTACCTCACCAGATGGAAAAGTCACCCAAGAATCAAATATAATAGGTTGACGATAGCAGAAACGTGATTAAAATCCATTTCCTTTTTGAGGGTCAAGTAAAGATCATCATCCTTTTCTCTCTTGTTTTACAGTTTCTCAGTGGCAAAATATGACACTATTATGGCCCTTCATCCTAAGTATGGTACTTTTTGTAACACGCACATTCTAGTGCTAATCTTTTGTTACAACACTGGCAGAATAAAAGCTAAAGCACTCACCCGCGAATGCATATCACATGCTATCTCTGACAAAATAGACCGGTATTCCTCTGGCAATAAGAGGTATATCATCGCAGCTCCGCTAAAATTAATAACAAAAAAGCCAGATATCCCAGGCTGCTGCCCAGAAAGTTTGGATACAATTTGTCCACTTGATTTTGAGATATTTTGGCTACAGACAGACACTCACAGACACACTCTTTGGCACACTGACAGACAGACACACACACAGACACACTCTTCGGCACAGACAGACAGACACAGACGTAAGCAACTGCCTTATCACCATGCTAGGCAGATACTAGTAAGACAGTGCTGTGCTACGGGTGAACCTGCTTTTACTGTCACTTCTTCGTGACTAGCACCGCCTTCTTGTGTTAAATTAGTGCTACACCTCAGTATTCAGGATGAATATATGGCCATTTTAACACATTTTTAGTGGAAAAAGTATAACACCGCATTTTAAGGTCAGTCTCTGTGTTACAAGTCAGTATTCAAGATGG
Organism: Coenobita brevimanus; assembly: GCF_032717465.1. Taxonomy (NCBI): domain Eukaryota; kingdom Metazoa; phylum Arthropoda; class Malacostraca; order Decapoda; family Coenobitidae; genus Coenobita; species Coenobita brevimanus. The sequence goes on from NC_137033.1 coordinate 41,633,492, forward strand.
TGTTATGGCAATTTTGGACCAACTAAACAGCTTACACTACCATATTAAGATATTAATCTTTTGTCACACCTTAGAAGTAGGGACAGATATCTGGCAGTTTTAGTACAAGTTAAAGTGGACAGAACAACTTATGAGTGAGAGAAATGGAGGGGAAGTGTGAAGGTGGGAGAGGAGTAGGCGTCTGTCTGGTTCGGTGGTCTTAACCTTTTTAAGCTTCTGCCCACTTTCGCAGTTTGCCCATATCTTCACATCCCGTCTCCTGTTCTTTTCTGGCACGTGACCCTGAAATATCCATCCTGAATTATGTAGGAAAATAACAATCATGTATTCAAACTGCTCATTTCGTAACTGAAACAAGATGTATAAGCAACATGCCATCACACACCAGATAGGCTATAGCGGTATTCTTTATATGATATTTTGCTGCTGATCTTGAATGCAAGGCTGTGCGCCATATTAGACATTGCACATAAATCATCAAAATTTTAAGTGTTTCTGTATTTGGTCTTGACACCGGCAAACGTGGAAAATGCTGCCTCTGACTGACACATGCATCCAGTTGTCATTGAATTATAGAAACCATCACATGATCACAAATTCTGTATCATGTGAGACTATAAATTTGATCAAGTGTTCATCAACGTCGTCACTTGGTCATGCTCATAAAACCATCACATGGTCACAAACAGCTAAATAAGGACATAAACTCCATCACGTGGTCATAAACCCAACATTATCGATGTTATAAGAGTCAGTAGCGACATGGTCATGGTTATAAAAACAACTATGGTGCCATTAACACCATGGCATGGTCATCAATGCCACCACATAATAATAGACATCACAACATGCTCATGGACATCACATGATCATAAATACCATCACTCTGTCAGGGTTATAAACACAATCATGTGTTGATGGTGTTTATACACATCAGCTCATTATCACAGATAGCATCATATTATTCTGGTCATAAACATAATCACGTGGTGAAGGGCATTACCACAATCATGGGATTATAATACCACTTGGTCATACATTATAATCCAGTCATAAACATCTATCTATCTATCTATATACCTAGGCTGCTTCCCCCAAGGAAAGGGAGGTAGCCGAGACAGGACGACACACTCCCCATTTACTCATCCATTCAAACACATTCATTCACATCTTAATCCCAAACATAAACCTAAGTAAGAAATAATATATAGACTAGTCTTCCTTTGAGTCTGCATATTCCTTATTGTTATGAAAAACGAACAAAGCAACTTTCTTTACAATTTACAGAGGTAGTTCTCGTTCCTGTGTTGCGCAAAGAATTAAACATAACTCACATGCTGACAACAAATGTCAGTGTGAGAGGTAGGACATGGAGGTGATTTGTATATGGTTACCCCTTCAAGTATTAGGCCGTCCAGCAATAAACAGATAGATGGATCAATAGTCAGAGTGGCAGAAATTTGTCACGTGGACGCATGGTGAATGAATGGTGAGGGAGAATAAACCGGTATATGGATTAGGATTGGAAATAAAATTTTGATGTTTAGAGTTTCAGTAACAAAGGTGTGGTCCATCTACCATGTAAGAACACTTGAGATCTTCATCCCTCTGTCCAGACTACTAGACCAAACAGAAATAGCACAAGAGAAAATGCTTCTCCAGGAGCACACACACACACACACACACACACACACACACACACACACACACACACACACACACGCACGCACACACACACACACACACACACACACACACACACACACACACACACACACACACACACACACACATTTCGTCAGACCATTCTCATTATTTCTTCAAGGTTCTCACCTCCTCCCTCCTGCAGAGTGCTCACACTCCACAGGTTAAGTAGCACTGCTCTGGGACAAGCAATAAGAAAAAAAAAGGAAAGAAAAAAAGAAACTGGATTACTTCTTTCTTTGCAACTGGATGCTTCTGTTATGTATTGTGTTTATCGGCGACTTTAGGTTATGGGCCTTCTGTGTGTGGGGGGGGAGGGGGGATGTGCTTGCGAGCGCGCGATCTAACTGCTAATAATGTTACGTAATGGCTTCCTCTATTTGCAGTCTCCATATGAGTTTATTTAGCATGGCTGTGTTTATGTGCTTTTCGGGATGGGTTGTGTGTGTGTGTTTTGGAGATTTGATAATGTGTTTTCCATTTTCGCGACGTGGAAGGCAGTTATTTTTTACTGAGTCTCAGAATTAGTATTTCAGTTTTATTTATCCCCTCAAGTTAAAAAAAAAATCTACCAATCTAGGACAGGAAATAGTCTGATGACTTGAATTTCATTAAATGTGGATGTGGAGAGGCTGCACTAAAACAACTGGACAGAATGCAGAACAAAGCTTCAAGAATAAGTAATATCCCAGCAATTACAAATGAACTACCTTCCATATATGTAAATGGTAATGTTGCCTCCCTTGCAATATTTTACAGATACTTTTATGGCAATTGCTTAGACGAAGTTTTATCCATTGTTCCACCTCACCACGCCCTCCCCCGTGCTACACGGACATCTTGTAGCGCTCATGACTGGACTGCCACACTTCCACATTGCAGAACGTCTGCCTATCAACATTCTTTTATACCCCAAACTGCTTCTCTTTGGAACTCTCTTCTCCAGGTTTGTTTCCCCCGAGACTCAACCTACAGGAGTTTATGTTCAGCTTTTTATTTTTTTTTTAATGAACAGATCGACTATTTTTTACTGCCCGCCTTTACCAAGGTGGAGCAATAATGTTTTTGGCTGCGTTTGTGTGTGTGTGTGTGTGTGTGTGTGTGTACCATTATATCTAATGAATGACTTGAGCTATCAAGATGAAACCTTCAGGGTATCAAGATATGTGTAACATCTTGGACGAATTGGAAAATGGGGACTCCGTCAAGGTCAAGGTTACCAAAATGGTTGCCAAAGGTCAATTAGACTTTATTGCCTGCCTTTAGCACCACTATATCACATGAACGGCTTGAGCTATTAACAACAAACCTTCAGGGTATCAAGATATGGCCAAAATTTTCGGCCCACCTAAGGGGGGGGCGTGGCCCCCAGTTCTCCGTGAGTGGCGCCGCCCCCAGGCCCCCCAGGGAGAGATGCCTCCATCCGGCCTCCCCGGGGGTGGCCTTACCACATGGCCCCTCCCAGGGGGGGGCTCCAAATCCCTACTTCCCCGAGAGGGCCCTGCCTCACGGTCCCCTCCGGGCCTCACCTTAGTGGGGGGCGCCGCCTCCCCGTCACTCCCAGCCTCCCCTGGGAGGTTGTCACCCCACGGCCACCCCCAGGGGGGGGCACTTGTAACTTGGCGAACAGCATAATCTGGCGGGCGATTAGCATTCGGCTCCTGAATGCCTTCGTTACATTTTAATTTGAGGCATCCCGACGATGTATGGGTACGTCACCACATTTTGTCACAGTGACAATTGACGACGTATCCATATGTTGTGCAATTGTGAGGTCCGTCATTTGCACATTTTTCAAGTTTCATGGGTAATTTTTGGTAGGCACATGTGGGAGACCTTCCTCTACCCAACGCCAGACAGGGATAATGCCTGGCCCAACCTGACCCCCCTCCCCCCCCGCACGTCATTTTCTCAGCAACTGATCTGTTAGCAGTGACCTGGCCAGTAAAGACATGTCGCACCACAGTTCACCAATGACGAAATTCAAGGCAAAAGTGATCCTTGAGGTGGAGGACAAAGGAAGAAATAAGCCAGAGGAAGAAACAAGCAGAATTGATGGGGTGGTAACGTCCTACAAGAAGGTGCCATATGTTGATGTTTTTGGTGAGTGAACAACGCTAATATCACCTATGTTATTGTCTGAAAACCAATATTCTCTTGTACTACATATAAATTCGTACCAAATAAATAAATATCTAACCAGTTATGAATAGTTTGGAATAGCTACCCCTCCCATAGAAAACGCTTTCTCTCGAGCCTAGCCTGAGAGAACACAGTAACAAGGTACTCTTACTTCTTCCGTATTTCTAAACTCAACTGAGCACTTTCTCTGAATTTTTCGATATTTCTAATAAAAAGCAGAGGTTTTAGCCCAAAAAAACTTTTCGAAAATCTGCCATGATTGGGGGGGATCAGTATTGAAAAACCTGCTGGGACGCGGTGGGTTAAAAATATTTTTTCTTTCCTTCATTCATTTAACAAAGAAGAAATAAAATAGACGATCGACATACCACCAGCACCATCCAGTACTGCTAGTAATTTGGAAGTATGTGGTGTATGGTGATTTGTACTTCCGGTTGATTTCAGCGGCTCTTGCATAGCCACTCGCTCGCTCGCTAAGCCAGAATTAATGGTTCTGCAATACATTTCGAGCCACCTAGTTATATTACTACTGCTGCTACTACTACTACTGCTATTAATGATAATAATAATAATAATATTATTATTATTATTATTATTATTATTATTTTTGCTGTTGATGTTTATGTTGTGTTTGTTGTTGTTGATGTTGATGTGTTTGTTGTTGTTGTTCCCAGTATTCCGCTGCTGTGGACAGATAGTCACTTTCAACAGGCTAACCGTCTAACCATCCATTCATCTATTACCTAATCCCTTTTGCCCAGTCAAGAGCGTTGGAGCCTGGTGCTAGGCTACACAGTCCAGACATTTAATGCGATCGTGACCAGTCTCCTGAGTGGCATTATGCGAGCATTTAACTGCAATCGTACCTCGGATATAAACCCTTAAAAAAATCAAACCAGTGGGAGTGGCTTAATCCAGTAAACTACGGGGCGCCTTTTGGTTACCTGAATACCGCACAACGTAGCGAATAGGATACTGTCTTACGAGAAATAGCTGGCCTGTCAGTCAGTTCAAAGTTACCCAACTGCAGCTCAGCATCGAGTGAATGGATGGTTGGCGCTCCATCTAACACAAACAACAGGCTAACGCCAAACGATATTGTTCATGTATAAGAGAAGCATTCAGACAGAATGTTACAACCTGTCTTCCTAACCCTATGCTGCTGTGTGCAGATTTGGGTACTAGATTCTGGATAACACAAGATCATTTGGTGGAAGCAAATGTTGCATTCCCTAAGCACAGTATCTCTTTTGTATATTCTCGCAATCTCCAAATTGTTTTATTCACATCTGTTGCGACATTTCAAACATACGGGTTTACATATAACCTTCATTAAACATTTCTGCACCTTAGATCCTTTTGCTGAATAAACTCGTGTGGAGATAGGAAATAGGCTATAAACTGAAAAGATGTTGTCATAATTAAATGCCGAAATCCTTCGCTACAGTGCATTTTCCTGCCATATCCAAACAATTTTGCTCAATCTTGGAGTGACTTTCCGAACTACAGGGGCAGGTCAGCCTTCATTAACTTATTGTTTATGGAGTATTTTCAGCTAATATTTTGTGTTCATTAAACGTAATTGAAAAATGTACACTGGCTGAAGGCGTTTATTCCTTCACTACAAAGGTGTATTTTTTATTTACCACACAAATTTATTCAGATTAGGACAGCACCCAAGCAGCAGAAGGATTGGCAAAGGCTTTCTCAAATCTCTCCAGTTCAAAAAGTCTCTCCTATGCTGAATAAGATCGTCTCGAGTGACATTCATACGCTAATAAAATATGTCATCTGATTTAAGATTATTATGAAATGGTTTGGAAATTATTAACGGAATACGTCACTACGTCAAAAATTTTATAAATATTGGAAATGTCTAGTACAGTACTATGGATAGTTCACATTTGGTGACAGTGCCAATGGTGGTAATAAATATATGTCCACTAGTCAGTAAACAGCACAAATTGACTAGGGAAGACATATGGGTATTAAGTCAGTCTTTTTTTTTTTTTTTTTTTTTACGTGTCCGACTCTGGGCAAAGGCTCAGGGCCTATTTCTTGGGGGCAGTCACCTATCCCAAGGCCCAGTAGTCCTCCTACATCTCCACATGTCACCACTTCGGCGCTAACACCCATCGTCCATTTTGAATACATGCTAGGACTGTCTCATACAGGACTGGTGTATTGGTATTAGCGGGGGTACTTTTATGACATGTCGGCGGGTCATCTGGTAGATCAGGAAAGTCCGCATTTTAGGAAATTCAAATCCTTAAACTGTTCCCTGCCCCAGCCGGGATTCGATCCTGGGTCCATTAGGACTGCAGGCCGCCTCTCTACCGATTCAGCCACCGCCTCAGTGTCCAGTGAATCAGAAGTAGTGGACGGATGTGTAAATGAAGAATATGGTGATGCTGTGGGTTTGAATGACTGTGTGAAAATTTTCCCTTAGCATGCTGTTGATACTTATCCCACACTCGAAATTTCTCATTCATTGTTTCTGGACCGACTTCATGCCATCGTTAGGTGGAAAAATACTGATGATGATGATGATGATTATAATGCTGATGATGTGAGGTAAGTAATAACTGGAGGCTGTATAAATGAAGAGAGATACTATGGTGGCAACTGTGATTTGATTTACGCACAAGACATTCGTACAACCAACTTAACATTAATAGCTTTGATTCAGTTTGGACTAGACTTAATGGAATTTTTTTAAGGTCAGCCAAGGATGAAGTGATTCTGTTTTACGAACAGTCACTCGAAGTACAAAGTCATACAGCAGAGTTAACGACACGGATCTTGATAGATTGTTGGGCGCAGATGTTGCATTCTCAGTGTTCCTTTTTTTCCAGTTATGGGAAACATCTTCACAAGGAGGAAATGTTTATCACATTTGTTTGGATTTAAATGGCAGTGAGAAAGTGTTGTGAGCGGGTAACTATGCAGAAATGGCAATAGTGGGGACAGGGAAAAGTGTGGAGCCAGCCGCTGGTTAATGACCTACTGCCAGCTGACTAATTCCTGTGTTAATTGACGCTGCGACCCATGTACCGCCGGACTGGCGTTCCAGTGAATCTTTCTGTCTCCCCGTTTGTCACCTGATTCCACATGTTGTCAGGAGATGCCATCACAATAGCACTTGCAGATATTTCTGTTTCTCCTTTATTTCCATCTTGTCCCTGTTTACTCAGCGGTACTTATTGTTATACAAGATAAATGGATATCCCAGTCTGTTCCTTCAAATAAAAGAAAAGATAGACTGATTGATTGATAGATTGACAGACAGGCAGAATGAAATGCAGAGTGAAGAAGACAGTTCCATTGTTGACCTATTGCATAAATAAATGGCTGAGAGTACCGGTACCTTTTGCATTAGAGAGCCAGAAAGTAAACGGGTGAGAGTTTGCTACCGGTCGGTTGCTACGCTCCTGCCGTAATGGAGGAAGTATGCAAGCAGACATTTCAGAAGAAGAAATAAAAATGCAATAGTGTGGCCAAGGGAAACAGATTCCACTCAGGCGGTAAGAGGGGGAGAGTTGATGAGACGAAAAGCCACTGACTCCACCCTCTCTTAGAATAGCTCTATGTGGGGAGCCTCCTCACACATACTGTAAGGGTTGTACTCTACTCAGTTGCAAATAAAGCTACTGTTAAGGGTCGTGATCTAGGGGAAAATGTGACACAGCAAAACTGTTTGTCTTAATGATAATCTCTCTCTCTCTCTCTCTCTCTCTCTCTCTCTCTCTCTCTCTCTCTCTCTATGTAATACTTCCATGGAATGAATGATTATTGCTTCCATGCCGAGACCCACCTGAGTGTGCCTAGCGCATTGCAGAGGCTATTTTCGGGCAGTGAAGCATTCATTTCTTTCTCATATCATTTCTTTCTCATACTAATGCAAAACAACCTGGGTTGAATCAGTCTTGTTCTAATGCTGTCCACAACAAGGAGAAGGGCTATAAAAGGTATCAGAGCCATCCCAGCCCTGAATCTCATCTCCTCTATGTTTCTGCCCGGAATCGTCGTAAGGCTGTTCTTCGCTCTGCTAAAACTTAATTTCTTTGGTGTTAAATGCACTGAACTCTCCAACTCAAATTCTTCCAGCTCTTTCTGGCACCTTGCTAAAAACCTTTCTACCAACTTTATCTCACCATCCTTCCCTACTCTTTTCCACTCTGATGGCTCTTTAGCTATGTTTTGTACTTATAATTCACCTCAGACGATTCCAGTGCTGTTCCTCCATCAGTTCCCCCCTCTGACTTCCTCAAGGCTGACATTAAATAATTTCAGGTTGTATATTTTCTACCAGCACTGGCGTCAGTACATAGAAGGCATATGGGCATGATGGGGGTCCCCATTCTTGTCCTCAAGAACTATGCTTCTGTGCTTACATCCTGCCTAGGTAAACTCTTTCGCCTTTGTCTATGAACTTGTACTATTCCTTCTTGCTGGAAGTTTGCTCTCATTCAGACTGTTCCAACGAAGGATGACCATTTTCATCCCTCTAACTATCGCTTAATTGCTTCAACATCCTGTATTTCAAAAGTTTTTTTAGTCTATTCTCAACAGAAAAATTTTAAAGCACCTTTCCTATCACAATCTTCTTTCAGGTCGTCAGTATGGGTTCCACCAGAGACGCTCCAATGGCGATCTTCTCACCTACCTTTCAGACTCCTAGTCATCCTCCTTTCGGGACTTCGCAAAAGCTTTGCCATTGTACTTGACATCTCAAAGGATTTCGATAGAGTCTGGCATAAATCTTTATTTTCCAAACTTCCCTCTTACGGCCTCAGTCCTTCTATCTGCGCCCTCATCTTTAGCTTTCTTTCTGGTCATTCTATAGCTATAAATAGTAGTGTTCCTCAGCCCCATCACCAAATGTCTTCCTTCTGTTCATCAGTGACCTTCTGTGCTGTACATCTAACCATATCCACTTATATAATGATGACTAAATGCTTCGCCTTTCCATTCGCTTCCCGCAGCATCCACCTCAACAGTTACTTCAAGAAACAATGAATGAGACTATGACACACCTAATGTCTGCCTTGGCTCATATCTCTGACTGGGGTAAACGTAATCTTGATTTTAATGCATCAAAAACTCAGTTCTTACATTTTTCAATCCCACAGAATCTTCTGCAAGACTATCTTCTAATTTTTAACAATATCGAACTCAATCCTGCAACATTTTTAAAGATATTTGGGTTTCATTTTCTATGGATTTATCTTGCAAAGATCATATCTTTCTTATAAGATTTGCATCCAAGAGATTAGGTGTGCTAAGCTGATTCCGAGCCTTCTTTACCCCTGCATAGTTGTTGCATTTAAACATGGGATTTATTGGCCCCTGTGTAGAGTATCACTCTCATGTGTGGGGAGGCTTCCTACATACAGCTCTTTTCACCAACGTAGAGTCAAAAGCTTTTCGTCTCATTAACTCTCCTCATCTTACTGGCTCCCTTCTAAAAAATTGGGGCTTCTGTACAGAGTTCGTGAATTCTTCGCTGACGAGCATTTGGCCACAATACACAAAAGTCATGTGTGTTCTCAAATCGAATACTGTTCGCCACTGTGGAGTGGATGTGGAGCGGTTGCATTGAGGTAGTCGGACAAAATTCAAAATAAAGCCATTAGATTAATCAATAATCCTGCCATATTGTGGGACCTTCCTCCATTATCAGTACGTAGAGATGTTGCATCTTAAGCATTATTTTACCGATATTTTTACCGTAAGTACTCTGACGAACTTGCTTCAACTGTGCCTTTCCGTCACATTTTCTCCCGAAATACTCGGGGAGCTGGGAGCACCCATGAACTCACACTTTCCCCCGCAGTGCAGAAGCTCTGCTTATCAAAATTCATTTATCCTCAGAACTACTTCTCTCTGGAATTCACTTCCTGGGAGTTACTTTCCAAAACATTTAATCCACTGTTATTTATATCCAGTTGTTGTAAATATTTTATGAATGGAGGATGCCTTTAGGCACGTGGACTTTTTTTTTTTTTTTTCATTAATTTTTCCCTCGCCCATTCATTGTCTCTTAAGAAAAAGGAAAAAAAATCTCTCTTTGCCACACTGTTGCATCTTTCCCTTTTTTATCTTTTCTTCAATGGTCACTGCTCCTCTGAACTGTCTTCTTGCATCCCTCCACCATCGTTACTCCCAGTCCTTCATGTATGCAATAAGTTAGCTGTGCAACTGTCTCCCACTGTCTGTTTTTCCTGCTGTCTCCAGTCTTTCAAGAGCACCGTGTCCAGCCATCTCGAAATGAACGGATCTTCAATTTGGCTCTCTGTTGTCTTGTTTTTGTTTTTTTGTTTGAGTGAACAATTTTCGGGCTCCTGGCGTTTGCTGCTACCTTGCATAAAAAAAAAAAACAACGTCGGGCGCATTGCACCAGTCTAGCAACAAACTCTCATCTCTTTTCTGTCTAACTATCTAATGCATGAGCTAACCTTTACTCCCAGTTCATCATGTATGCAACAGGTAAACTTTGGAACTTTCTACCTCTGTATTTCCTACTGCCTATTATCTCCAGTCCTTCGAACACAGAATGTTCAGGCATCTTGAAATGAACGATTCTTTAATTTGGCTCTGTAATTTTTCATTTTATTTTATTTATTTTATTTTTTTCAGGGAACAATCTTGTGGCCTTCTGACCTGTGGTTCATTCTTTCTCGCAATTAAAATATCTATCTATCTGTCTATCTATTTCTGTCCGTCTGTCTGTTTGTCTGTGTCTGTCTGTCTGTTTGTCTGTCTGTCTGTTTGTCTGTCTGTCTGTCTCTTTGTATATATATATATATATATATATATATATATATATATATATATATATATATGGAGCCTCTGTGGTATAGTGGTAAAGTGTGCGTTTTCATACACTGGAGAGCGAGGATTCGCGCCCTGCCAGTGGCCATGTACTGCTTTTGTGGACTCCAAGAGTGCTGTGGTTGAACCAGTGTCGCATACTATAAAGTATGTTTGCACCCAGTCAGCTTGCGTGGGCCGATTACACTTGGTTCACAGACTACACACACATCCAAACCCACTACAATCACACTTACAAGCACTTCTCACCCTACATACAGCCTAAGCCACTAGGTAGGGATACATAGGCTGTATCGTCCCGACCTCGGTCGGGATAGGCTGGTCCTAAAGTGGATATATATATATATATATATATATATATATATATATATATATATATATATATATATATATATATATATTATATATATATATATATATATATATATATATATATATATATATATATATTATATATATATATATATATATATATATATATATATATATATATATATATATATATATATATATCATCGTCAGCCAGTGGAAGTACACTGTTGTGCAAAGGCCTCCTTCACCCTTTTCCACAGATTCTTTGACTGAGCCAATCTTTGCCACATTTGCCTTCAAACTTCTCTATCTCATTTCTCAACCTCCTGTCTTGTTCTGCTAAGCTTACAGTCTCTTGAGGTACAGTCAGTCAGTCTCTTGCTCCATTTCTCATCTCTTATTCTTACAATATGACCTGTCCACCCCCATATCTGTTCTATTATTGCTTCAGTATTGTCTTTGATGTTTTTTAGCTCTCTCACCCAAGTAGATCTTCGCCTGTCTCTTAACCCCTTAAGCGCGGGCATGTCGGAGGCGATCCATGCACCTCATGTAGGGATATTCACGCTCCAACTGACTTTTTAAAAATATTTGCTAAAAATCAATTTTTAGTCCTAGAATATTATTATTAAATATGCATACGGCACATACCTTCAGCTTTCTCCTGGGATGTTTGTTGAGCTTTCGTCGACTACCGTAGGACTTATGGAGACTTCTGAAGTTGGGTAATGAAGTCTCTACTTTACTCTTCCCAACACCCCGTAATATGATTACCATAGCCTGATATTATCACTAGAAACACTATTCTATGATTTTCAAGTAGTTTGGAATCCATACACCAAAAAAAAAACACTGTGAACACAATGAAAATTAAGAGCGCGTACGAGCTTCCCACTTGCGCTCGTTCCCCACTGGTATTCTGTCATTTATTATTCATAAACACACTCACACTTTATATTTCTATTACTTTATTACACATATATATATATGTACAGTATTTATCCATAAGTTTCCTTCAGTAATAGTAGTTTATTTTCACTTCAGGCATTAACTTTCTCATTCAGTAATCTAGAGTAGAGAGCAAACCTTTCACTGTTATTACTCCAAGTATTTGTACTCATATTCTTATATTAGTAATTATTTACATTTCTATTTTATTTACACTATGTTATACACTGTCACTTCCAGTAACTAAGGGCTCCTTTCCCTTGGAGCCAGGATGAACCTGGGACACTGAAGCACTCGTAGTTTATCACCATTTCCTCTACTGGCTTATCACACGATTCACCAGAAAGATTGTAGTCACTGTCCATCATTATCATGGATAAATTAGCCAGTTCACGCTCCACAGCAGAGTCACTTAGTCCTATACCTCTTACCACACGAGGTTTAGTAGGGGTAGAGGTCACAGGGCCCTCTAGATGCGGCGGAAATGGAGGGGCATGAGTGCTACCTGCCTTCATCTCAAGAGAAAACACTGAACTGATTGACGAGGCGATATGGGGTAGCCAAGGGTTGACAATGTCAGCGAGGTGACAGCTGCTAATTTATATGCTGTGAAATGATTGGCAGGAAATTAGGTAGTTCCAGGTGAATGTAAATATCACTTAGGCTTCTCCCTTCCTTTCGTATATATATTTTTATTATGAGAACAGGTCATACAGCATATTTCAAGGGGAAATAAACAGGGAAAATTAGCGAACGAGTGCACGTGGGGTGTTGCCAGGCGATAATTAGCCAATTCCAGGTGTATGGCACTATCAGTTACCTTTTTTCTTTTTGATATATATTATTTTGTATGAGAATAAGGTATAGGGCTCATTCCAATGGATGAAATGAATGGAAAAATCCGGGCAAGATTTGCTTAGCACGGTGCAGCTGGGGCAGGTGGGAGGAGAGGGTAATGGAGGGGAGGTAGGGAGGGGAGTCAAGAACGGGGAGAAATGGCTAAATTGTCAACAATGGATGGGAGTACAGATGACAATAGCAGCATTGACTATCGTTAGATACTGGCAGTACTGACAGATGATACAAGCAACCACTTCAAAGCCAAGGCGAATTCAAAATAACACAGAATCACAAAAGTGACCCCCCTGTGGTATGATCCATTGCACCCGAGCGTCACGAAAGTGACGCCCAGCGGTTAAGGGGTTAAAAGTATTCCAAACACTATACACACACACACACACACACACACATATATATATATATATGTATATATATATATATATATATATATATATATATATATATATATATATACTTATATTTATATTGCCAGACGCCCTAATCCCATAAGGGGTGGCCACAAACAAATCGCCTCCATCTAACTCTGTCCCTCGCCATTTCACTGCCCTGCTCCTAGCTCACACACCCCTCTCTCATATACCTCTCCAGTCCATCCCTCCATCTCATCCTCGGCCTCCCCCTCCCTCTTGCACCCTCCATCTCACTCACATACACTCTTCTCATCAGTCTCTCACTGTCCATCCTCTCCACATGGCCAAACCACCTTAATGTGTTTCACCTAACGCTTCCTATCATATCCACATCCACACCTCACCGCTCCTTCACTTCCTCATTTGTCAGCCTGTCTCTCCATGTGACTTCACATGCTTCTCTCAAATAACTCATTTCCACTGCTCTCACTCTTGACTTCTGTCCCTCCAATAACATCCAAGCTTCACTTCCATACGTTAGAGTTGGTATAACAATACTGTCATGTAGTAGCTTTTTCATTTCCATTCTCACTTCCCTGTTTCCTATTACTGCTTTCAAGGAGCCAGCAACCTTTCTTCCCTGATGCAACTTTTCAAGCACTTCACCCTCTAAACTTCCATCCTTACTCATCACACTACCTAAGTAATAAATGCACTCACATTCTCCATTTCCTCCCCATTCAGTCTCACTGTACATTCACTAACTTCACTTCTCTCAAAGACCATAACTTTACTCTTCCCTACATTCACCTTTATATTCCGTTTCTTACGTACTCTCCCAAACTCATCCACCAAGCTCCCCTTCGTCTTCACTTAAGAACACAGTATCATCTGCAAACAACAGTACAGGGAGCTTCCAAACACTGCCCTCTCTCACTAGGGCCACTCCAACATCCACTGCCCTACCTTGTATCTCTTTTATAACCCCATCCATATACAGACTGAACAACCATGGAGACATGACACATCCTTGCTTCAGTCCAACCTTCAAATAGAAAAATTCACTCAGTTCACCATCCACACGCACTGCAACCTTGGCGCCCTCATACATACTCTTCACGGCATTCAACAACTTCCCATCTACTCCATATACTCTTAATACTTTCCACAATCCTTGTCTGTCCACCCTGTTATATGCTTTCTCCAAATCCATGCAGGCTGCATACAACTTCTTTCCTTTCTCTAGAAACGTTTCCATTAAGGATCTAAGAATGAATATGTGATCTCCACAATCTCTTCCCTTCCTAAAGCCTCCCTGTTCTTCTCCAACTAATTCCTCATTTATTTCCCTAACTCTGTCAATAAGTATCCTACCATATAATATTCCTATTACAGTAAGAAGGCAAATGCCCCTATGGTTACCACACACTTCTTTTTCCCCTTTTCCGTTGTACAGGGGAATAGTTATACCCTGACTTCAAATCCTCTGGGACTCTACCTTCCTTCCAAGCCAATCTGCGTATCTTCCACATGCATTCTACTACTATTTCCCCCCCATGCTTTAGCATTTCACCACACACTTCATTAATTCCTGGGGCTTTCCCCATTTTAACTCTCTTCATTGCTTCCACAGCTTCCATCCTACTGATTTCTTCCTCCCTTCTCACATCCATCCTTCTCCCAGCCATTCCCCAGCCACTTATACTTGCATTACTTTCATTCTCTATGTTCAACAATTCATTGAAGTGTTCTCTCCATCTGTTCACTTTTTCTTCCTTCTCCACTAGTAACCTACCATTTTCATCTTTCACTTTCCAGCTTACTTCTTTGGTATCTCTCTTTACCTCTTTAACTCTCTTTACCTCTTTTCAGAACATTTTCTTACATTCCCTCCACTTTACACTCAAATTCCTTCCAAATTCCTCATCCACTCTTTTCTTACTCTCACTAATCTTTTCACCTTTCTCTTCCTCTCTACATATAACTCTTCCGTCTCTCAGCTTCTTCCACGCCCCTGTTTCTTATCCACTCTCTCTCTCTCTCTCTCTCTCTCTCTGTGTTAGGGTTATAACAATTTTCTTTTTCAAATGAAAGGTAGCCTGTATCATAAATTAATGAGCTTTTGTTTAAAAACAAAAAAAAAGCCTTTATTCCTCTCAGTTTAAAAAAAAAAGGTCACCCCCAAATCAAAAAATGGATTACCATTATATTTAACGTTACCACACAAGTTTTATCACTTTCGTAATATTTATACAGATTTTTTATAACTTTATAGACTTGCACAGAAGATTTTAGAACTGTTTAGAACTTTCTAGGAAAGTTTGTAATGTTCTAGTATGGTTTAACATTGTTTAGAAAATGCTAGAATAATCTACATATTACAAAGTGGGACACAGTTTTCAGCATCTAACGTTATCTTCGCAGTTTGCAGGTGAACAGGCAACAAAATAATTGCTTAGTGTGTTGCTGTTATATATTAAGTATTTTGTTTTTCAGATAAGCATCGGGTCGCACAAAAGAAGTGATACTATCATACATAAGAACAAGGATGTCAGGACCAATAATTTGGTGCAGTTCCAGCAGTCACATAGAAGAGGAATTGTGCCTTTAGAAGAATCATCAGTGTAAGAAAAATGCAGAATGCCAAACCTAATGCAAGTTGTTGGACGTTACCAGTTTCTTGAAGCAAAAGTCAAATTATGAAAAGAAAGACTAGTAAAAATTTCCAAAGAAGTTACAAAATTATGGGAGAATAAATTGAAATTTCCACATGTGTCAGATCAAGCAATACAAGCAAAACTTGACAAGGTGCTAAAATCTTACAAAGAATGTGTCAAGAGAGGAAAATATGATGACCGAAATAAACTTTTTGATATCACAAAAGTAAATAGTCAGAAGTTATTCACTGAAGATAAACAACTCTACCACCTACAATTGCAACGCAAAGGAGAAGTGGGGTACTCAACATGTCAAATTGCACGTAAGGAAACCATTCACCCTTCAAAAAGACAAAAACTGCCTGATGAACTTATATTACCATCAACATCTTACGATATTTCATCTGGTGGTAGTTGCACTGAATCTGATGACAGTGAATAGAAGGATGAAAATGAGACTAATCATCCACCAACCAGAAAACACAACATAAGTAAAGTTGCAACTAACTTGGTGACATCTGCTGGAGCATCGACAAGTAAAGCCGCTAAAATATGGAAACAACTGTCACATGATATTATTGACATTCCGGCTCCAAGTCAAGCAGCAATTTACAAGTCAGTATACAAAGAGGCTGCTACACTGAAGGAGGAAATGATTGAAAAGTTACAGTTGGACACATGTTCTTTACATTTCGATGGAAAGCGGATTGATGAAAATGAGTACTAGGTAGTACTACTTAAAAATGGAAGAACCAAAATAAAATTGGGTGCACTGCGTTTGGAAAATGGCAAGGCTGAAACTATTGTTGAAGGAATTGCAAGAGTTATTGATGAATACAACTTATGGCATGTAATAAAACTGATCACTGTTGATACAACTAGCGTTGACACTGGAAAAAATCAGTGTTGTTGTCAGATTACAACAAATATTCTCGGATGAGAGATTCAACAAACCACAATCGGTTGTCAGCATCACATTCTGGACAGGATTCTCCGTTTGGTGATGGACAAAGAACTTGGCATTAACACCGGTTCTGCAGGCATCGAGTATCCATTTGTGTCTCAGTTAATAAGGAATTATGAAAAACTAAAATCACAGTTTGTTAATGGAACAGAAGAGATCCTCGATAAGTCAGGATAGAGAGATGCCATGAAGTTTTTGTACCATTTAACACGAGTGATTAGATTCTTTGAAGAAAAGAGGCATTTTCTTTTGATTAACTTTCACAAAATTCAAATATCAATAACACGAGGTGGAATTCAAAAGCAATTCTCGCTATCCTTGCAATCTTTCTTATACCTACAACAAGGAAGACTTTGGAGAAGATATGCAGATTCATTTGGTACGAATGGGCAGAGTACTGGTTTACTAATCAGATGTACAATGAAAATGACTTCAAGAACTTGTCAGAAATATTGAAACCTTACAAAAAAGCACTAAAGTCATTGTAGAATCACTGGAAGCAGGAGCCAGCCTTACTCAACATACCAAGGAGAACGTGCAATCAAAGTAAAGCAGGAACTTTATGTTGCCTGCAGAACAAAGCCAAACTGCAACTTAGATTTATTCTAGGTAATTTTAAGTATTAATGGATTTGTATAAGTGCTTTTTTTTTTTTTATAGGTGTAAATATACACTGGCCAAAGTTTATAATTTTTTTTAGGGTAAACTTTTTCAAAAACTGAGAGGTAAGCAAAAGTTCATCGACTTGAGGTATAGGAACATAAGGTTGTAAAATAGTTATAACCCTAATGTGTGTGTGTGTATATATATATATATATATATATATATATGTGTGTGTGTGTGTGTGTGTGTAGTGATGTGCCAGGTCCGAGGTTAATGTGCACAGGGTGTTGTTCACACCGTCCCAAGTAAACAGACACTGCCTTGTGGTGAAGACTGGGAGATGGAACAGGAAGGTAGGGGATGGCTGCCGCTGGAGGAGCAACTCTGCACGTATAGTAAGGTACAGACTGGGCTGCACTTGGTGGAGGACATACTTTCTAATGACAATAGAATACTATGTCATATATATCACGAGTCGCTAAATATCTGCAACGTCGTTCCAATTGAATATGTGTTCTCTTGGAAATTACTGTGGTCGTGTATCTATTCATTTCCTTTGATTCTGTCGTATGTATGATAGCGTATGTTAGGTGACTACGTTCGTAACCTACCAGGATATTGTAAGGTCTGTAACGTGATTGACTTTGTGTCCAGACCCGTTCCATGCATAAAGAATGTGTTCATCATGTTTGAATGCTTGCATGCATAAAAAGTGTCGTACCGTAGTATCAAGACAGTCATATTTATTCATGGCATGCAGTGACTATGCAGTATGTTTCAGCCGTAAGTAGACTTGGTGTCAATGATGCGATGCTAACTTTTGGATCATTAATTGATACTTTAATAATATTCTATCCTGCTAGTGTGCACTATTGAAAATTTGTATCCTGTAAATATATCACTCAGTCAGTCTGTCTATCTATCTACCTGTCTCTTTTTATCATTCTATGAATCTATCAATCAATAAAACTAAAGCATCCGTGGAAGTTACCTCAAACAGAGCGTACATTTGAGACACATTATCATAACGCAGAGCAAATCCTCGTATTTCGACTAAAAAACTACGAGGTTATTGGTGGGAAGTCTGAGGGTGTATAAATACAGGTGGCATTGGTGATGGTGGTGGGATGACATCTTCCTGTCAGGTGTTTCAATGAATTTCAGTTAAGGGGGGCATCTTGACGAAAATATCATAGTTTGGGTCAAAAAATTACCTTTTCAGTAAATGCCTCCCTCAAAGAAAACTGCAATCAGGGATTACTGTGCTAAAATATTATAACAATCCAGCACTTTTAAAATGCCTATTATTACACCTGTATGGTGATAATGAGTCTGGTGTGCCTCAGGACACCTGCAGCCTTGAGTGCCTAATGTCCCTGGAAAAGGATGGGACCAGGTGCCATATACTCAGAACAAGCTGCAAACAATGTAGATACACCATATTAAACACATACAACAGTTTTGGTTGAATAACTATGGCTCTGTGTGAAAACTTCAATTGCTGATTTCTCATAATGTAAGTTATTTGATAATAATATGGTATAACTTAAGTTTTGGTTGAATAACTATGGCTCTTTATGAAAACTTCAATTGCTGCTTTCTCAAAATGTAAGTTATTTGATAACAATATGGTATAACTTCATAACGTGTGAATGTATTCCCAAACGGTTTGCAGTATTCAAAACAGCAATAGATGTAGTATATTTTCACACAAGCACATTCTGATGACATATTTTTATCTTTCATTATCTCTTATAATAAAAAAAAAAAAAAACTATATTTGCTCAGTCTATAAAAAAAATTATCAGTAGACATACGGACTAGAGCAATCGGCAAAACACTGTTTATAAGTGTAGAATAATAGTTAGCCTATATATTATTTTGCATAAAAGAAATGGTGTATAATATAAATATAAAGAAAGTTATATCAACTATAGAAAGTACTCAAAACAGCTCTCATAGATTAAAAAAAAAAAATAAGGGCCTATACAAAAATTTATGCTTCAATCACCTTCAAACTTGGCCAAAATGATCCTTATATAATCTAGTTTATTGTGTAAAAATCTCAGCTCAGAATTCTAATTTTTGAGTTTCGGTCAGATGCCACCCTTAAATCTGGGAAGACCGACATCATGAGGTAAAAGTCATAATTTTGGAATATTCATTGAATTTGGGAAGGCTTAAACAGTTTGAGAAAAGTTCACAACGGCTTCTGAATTTGATATTACGTTCTATAGTCCATTGATAAGATTTGTGTCCAATATATGGAGGAGTTTTCTGTAGAAGGTAATCATTTTTGTAATGCTTATATTTATAGGATTTGTATGGGAATACTGAGGTGAATTGTCAAAACAAGGCATTTCTATTGAGTCTCTACTGCATCAAGATCTCTAATCTAATATGTTATTGGTGTCCTGTGGAGGCCAAGTAGGTGATGAAGTTGGTGTCTTGTGCGAAAGGACGTGGTGGTTGAGGAAGAAATTACTTGGTGGTTTGAACTTCGGAACAGAGTATACTGACGTTCTGTAAGACCCACCGATATGTCATAAAAACGTCCACGTTGATACCATTAAAGCCCTGGAATGTATTTGATACATGGGTATTTTGTGCCAAAGCTGTGAATTGAAAAGGAATGTATTAGGCAGGAGGACTGTTAACCCTTAGCAAACGTACTGTCACTTCTGTGCATAAAGGTGGACACATGAAATAAGATCATTTTCAGATTGTTTTCTCCACTATCCAGCTGTCAGCAGCTTCACGCTGGTCTTTCCGACTTGAAGGCAAGGTTCACTATTTGTTGATGTTTCCTATGTTTCTCCCGATCACTCATTAACCAGGTTTACAGACTCACACGAGAATTATCATGTATTATGCTGGCTTTGTTTTCATTTATTCATGTATTTATACACCACCGGCACCGCTAGGGATTTTGAGGGATAATACTACATGCTCCTCGTCCTTGGCCTATACTGCTTCTGTTTCAAATAGGACTTAGCTCGATCACTGCTCTGGGTTTTTGTTGTGCACCCGACTCAAACTAGCTATGTATCCTGGTTTTAAGTAAGTGGTCACCACCAGGACACAAGACAGCACAACCACCACTGAAATGCCAGGAGGAGGAATCAAGAGGGATGTTTCTGGTGTACTGAGAGTGGCTCATGTCTCCTCATCTAGTCATAAACCGTAAGGTCCGTAAAAGTTGTCTCATAGCACCCATAATGACAGCAGATTTACTTTATTTGAACTTTGTTCTCTGCTATTGTTTTTTTTTTTTTTTCCGCCTGACAGAAATGGGCCACTTTCACATTTTACTGTAGATTCTATTCCATGACTGTATAAAATTCAATGAGTCTTAGTTATGAGGTAGGAAGGAAGGAATAATCAAGGACTAGCACCAAGCCATAAATAGGCTATATGATACTAAGGTTGCTGTTTAAGTGGTTTTGGTTATGAAGCAGCTTGGTGAGAAAACGGTTTGGCATTAAAGCACAAGGAAGAAGAGAAGAAGGGTTGTTGTCAGTGGGAAGTCCTTCAACTATCCATGCCCATAAAACCAAACATCTAACCTGATAGGAGTCAATGAAGTACAAAATTTAGAAGAAAAGAGAAAATATCAGGAAGAGAGATGGAACAAAAGATGAGCACAGTAAGGATGAGACAAACAGGCCTTTTACGACAAGTAGGGATACTGGGGAAGTATTCTTCCCTTCCCCCTCCCCAGGGTGTTTATGAAGTGTCTCTTTGGTTACAAGTCAAGTCGACCCTCCTGTCTGACTACACTTGAACACAATTCGAACTAATGGGGTCAGGGATCTTTGTTAGATAGTAACCAACATCTTTCCTATTAGTCTGTGATACATTGTGGTTCTCAGCTTTAAACCTTTGAGCCTTACACAACAGTGCTACAGGATAAGGTCTTAGGACACGCACACGTAAAACTCTCTTAAAACTATCGCACAAGATGGAAATATGTATTATAAATAAATAGATAAATAAATAGATAAACAGACTGATTGACTGACTGACTGACCGATGGAAAGGTTGATACTTAACCTCCTGTTTCCGTTGACGAATTTTGTTTTATTCTTACTGTCTTCATGTATGCTTTTTAAAACAGACCTCTTGTAGCGAAGTGGATAATGATGGCTATAGCATAATCCTCCAGTCAGAAACGTCTCTCTAAGGTTAAATGAAACTGTCTTGCTGTAGCAGTAATGGATTATCAATAAAGCCATCGCAGTCAGGCAGTTAGCCACTTTTCTCTAATAGCGTATTGTTGATCTTGGGAGGCCTTGTCTGTGTTGTGGGTGTGTCTGTCTCAATAACGATTTTTAGATGCAAGGTACTTCACTCCCGAAGAACTTACCGACGCCCCATTATGGCCTTTTTGGTCACACATCTGTCTACTAGTTTCGTATTTGTTCATTTTATTCCTGATACCTGTAGACAACTCTGTTCAGCTTAGGAGATACTTTTTTAAGTACAAAGGTAAGTTATAGCCTTCATTAACTCGTCAAGTATAAGAGATATTTCTTAAACTTAACAAAATCATCTTGGGGAAGCAATAAATCAATAATAATAAATCACAAAGGATCACTATATAGGAGAATGCAACTTCCTTGCCCAGCATCTGTTCAAATTGCCGAGTATAGAACTTTGCCAAGTGACCTTGACTTGCGACAGGTAGCTCTAAAACTTGGATTACACAGTTCTTGGTTAACCCATAACCAACTTTGATTCAGATAAAATCAAGACTGTTTGAGTTAATTTTTTCCAGTGACCTTGACCTTTGAGTTCTCGGATCCAAATGTCTTTATCTTTGTTTTAAAGCGAACCCTTGCGCAAGGTTTACATAGGAATAAAAACTTCAAGTTGACCTTGATATGTAACCTTGACCTTTGACCTTTTTTTTCAAAACAGTAAGCCAGCTTCTCAGGTGATCCTCAGGTCATGCACCAAGTTTGATCTAAATGAGGTCAGAACTGTTTTAGTTATTCTGAACACAGACAGATGCATGGGTCAGAATTAGATCTGGCCAAGTGACTGTATCCTTTGACTAATTTTTGTCAAAACTGAATCCCTTCGGCCTTGTCTGACTCTTAACATTTCCACCATGTTTGGTTCAACTCAGACGAAAACCTAGCTGACCGTGCCTTGTGAGGGTGGATTTTGACTTTTCCCTGTGGCCTTTGCATTTGTTATTTTCAAAATCGAACAGTTATTTATTTTCTTGTCTTATCACCAAAATATCCATGAAGCTTAACCTGAGTCGGATAAAAACTGCTTAATATGACTTCGTCCTGTGCCCGTGATTTTTTGCCTATTGTGAAATCCACTGGTTTATTCCTTGACGGACTCTCCGTACTTCCACCAAGCTTGATTAAAATCGGATGCAAAATGCTTGTTACTTTGTTAACGAGCACACACACGGGTCAGTCATTAACTTTACCTCTCCCCATTGACCTTTGATTCTTATTTTTTAATGACCTAATCTCATAGTTTTTGTCTTACCGTCAAACCTTCCCCTAAATTTTGTCAAAATTGGATTTTAAAAATAAAGATTTAACTGATTTTGCAAGGGCAAAATTGACCTATCTTTGTGACACTCACCGCTCACCAGTTGTTCTCAAAGCCAGAGGTTAAAGCACTGGCAAACTGTCAAATATTCTGCCAAGTTGGCTAAAACTGTATGAAAAGTGAGTTATTTTGCTTACACACACACACACACACACACACAAGGGCACGAACACTCAAAATAACATTAGCACTCACTCCTCGAGCGAGTGTATAAATAAGTGAAAATTGCGTCCCCCCTGGGAGAACGAGAAAGCAAGATAAGCAGTGTCCCTAGGCATCTAAAAGTGATATATCTAGTAATATGAAAGATGTTTACTTAGGCTGATATTAAGACTGGATGAGTTATGTAAATCATCATGAGCCCAAAAACATTCGCCACATTTACATGGGAAAGGGAGGTCAAGAGATCGGGTCTTTGATCTCATCCATATAGATAAAAGAGTCACGTTGTTTGTTTGTTTGTTAGTTTTTTTGTAAGTTTGTCCTTCATTCTCGCCCAAACCAAGGACGAGAGACCCCAAATCCCATATGTATTCTGAATCAGGGTGGGCCAAGGATGTTTTTAGGGGTCAAAATTCAGATCTGGGTCATTTAAAGTCACCGGTAGTGTTCACTTTTTTTAGCCGGGGCAATGCTGGGTACGCCTGCAGCTGAATTTTTGGCATGGAGACTCAAACGACCTTCAGTTTGAACACAGAATATGTGATGTCGACCTCCAGGGCCATTTGAGGTCATCAGTCAGAGGTCACTTGAGGTCATCAGTAATTCTCACTCAAACAAGTAGGCCCAACAGCCAAATTTCTGGCATGGAGATTCACATGACCTCCAGTTCGGACTTAGGCTATATGAGGTTGACCTCTGAGGTCATTTGAGGTCACTGGTCAGAGGTCATTTGATGTCACTGGTAATAGCAAACAAGTGCGCACAAATCCTGTGCATTAGTCTACAAAAGCTGAAATACAGTAGAAAGTTCCTGGACCCCTTATAATCCCTCTTCAAACGCATAAGAGGTACATGGTCTTTCTGGAGTAGAAAGACTGAATTAGAACAAGTGGGATTACAGTTTTTGCCTTTTTGGGCCCGGCGACGCTGGGTACCCCTATTAGTTTGTAGATATAGAGTAGAGGATGATGCAGACAAGTGTATCATCGCTTTCCCACTCATGCAACACAAGGGCTATGGGACTGGCTCCAACATAAGTGGACGTGTTGGTCAAGTGGACAGAGAATGGTCTGCCATTTGACCGGACTTTAGTTCGATATAAGTCTGGGACTGGGAATAGTCTGGTGGTGTACATTGCGTTAAAGCAGTCTTTGTGGATATTCCAAAAGATTCATCGAAATGTCATACAATCACCAGTTTATATCATCACACCAGTCCTAAAATGAGCTTCTCAATCGTAGAAGACTATAATAATCATGGTGGCCATCAGTGCAGAAGTGGTAAGTTAGAATGCACAAAAGGAATTTTGTTTAGGCAAGCACCGTGAGCTAGTTTGGTCAGTTGGACAGAAATCACGACCACTCACAGTTCGTAGGAATTTAGTTTAAGGCCAGAGGATTTTTGGCCAACTGGAGAAAATCACAGCAGTCAAATGGTTAAACATGCAGCCGAAAATTGCCTGCCGGGTCTAAATCCTCCATACGTTTCCTGGCAAGCTCCTAAGTTAGGCCATTAAATACACGCTTCCGGAATGCAATTCTCGGATATGACCTACATTGCAGATTGGAGTTGTGTGTGTGTGTGTGTGTGTGTGTGTGTTAGAGAGAGAGAGAGAGAGAGAGAGAGAGAGAGAGATGCGGACGTGAGCTGTTTTGCAGTAACAAATAAAATCCCTGTTGCATTTCCTGCATATCTCTCAATGAACGCAGAAAATTAGCTTATTGACTCGGGCACCAGCCGACGCTGATGATACTGATTTTTTGGCCAAACTGTCATAAGTGTTGAAGTGTCGATTGCTGGGGATCCATGAGAGCGATTGAACCTATGTTGCCAATATTACAGTTTGGGGGTTCCACTGCTTTTGGACGTTGCAGTGTAGGTCACGTCCGTCACCTACCTTCCTGACAGATCATTTTAAAAAACATCATTCATGGGTGTATATGCAAAAAAACATGCTTAGGATTTTAACCTTAGCAGTCAGAAGCAAAAATAGCTGGAAATACTGGATGATTTTTTTTTTTTTGGCTACATATCGACCATTGAGGCCGGAGCCCCTGGTCATTAAGGCAAAAATATATATATATGTATATATATATTGACACATATATACATATATATATAAGAAGAACACATATGTATACATACATACACACATCCATGCATATGAACATACACACTTTCTCATGCAGAATGGATGAACTATTGTTCCCACTAATTTTTAGTTACACATGACTGATCACTTCACAGTATAGCTAGGTTCTCGTCATTAAAGAGAATGCATGTTACTATATTAATCTAAACCATGACGAAATCAGACCTGTATGTGCATCCATTGATAACGGGTGTTTTAATAGCACCTGCTCGTTAAAATCAGATAATACATGGATTTTTTTATCTGGACGCATCGTTGTAAAATAAAAATAGTGAAACTCTGAAATATATTTTACAAAATCTAATGGGCATCATAATTTAGCTCTGATGTTTCGAGTTTCCGTTTATGATGTATGTAAGTAATTTTGTAAATGGCGTGTGTACATTTTCTTTTCCATCGTAAAGCATATTTTTATTTCGATAACCGGAACATGTACGTCATTAACGTATTGACTATGTTTTGCCTTCTGTATGCAAGCTGCTGGTAGTATTCCCTTCTGTATAAGTGATATTCTCTACACTTTTCCTCCCATTACTAGATAATTTTTTTCACCCTGCCCGAGAGAGAAAGATATAGAGAATGAAGCTAAACTTTAATCCATCCAGTGTGAAAAATTTCTGCGCTACGCTAAAATTTAATTTCACTCCCCCGTGCAGCCATCTCCCTTAGCCCCCGAAGTCTCCCCATTTCCCTTATTTTGTTCCCCTCAGTCTTCAGCTGTTCCCTCTTCTCTGTGCTCTTCTTTCAGCTTCCTCCAAAACCTTCAACCCTCCCCTTCAACTTCTCATTCAGTCTTGAACACTTACCTTAATCCCAAATCCCTTCTCTCATTCTTCAACACTCAACCATCAACACGTCCCAAAACCCTCAACTCTTTCTCTCAGCCTTGGACTCTTCCCCTACGTTCTGGTTTTCCTCCATCAACCCCATGTGTCTCTTTTATGAACCCTCTGCTTTTTACCTCCCATATATATCGCTTTACCTTGAATTGCCGTCTTTATCCTCAACTGTTTCTAACCACAAACCCACTTCCTTCCCATCTCGCTCGTCCCACTCTGTTGACTCCCCTCGCCCCACAATTACCCCTATAAAGAGCGGCAATAATTCTTTATCATTACAAGGTAAATCACCATCCATCACCGCCCCCTGGGTCAATGACGATCTCCCTCCACCACTGGATCACCATCACACCTCCCACCCATCACCATACCACTGCCACCACCTTACAGTTTCCACATCACCATACCCCTGCCACCACCACACAGCAATACCACCACCAACTACTACCACCACCACACCACTACCAGCACCACACCACACAGCTGGGCTCATCATACCACCACACAGCTACCACCACACCACCACGCAACTACCACCACACCACAAAACAGCTACCACCACACTTACCACACAACTACCACCACACCACCACACACACGTGTACCACCACCACACCATCACACAGCTACCATCATTACACAGCTTTTCATTATTACACACCTGCCAACCAATACGAGTTACTAAGGCACCCCACAACTACCAGGACCACCACAGCTGCCACCACCATCACAGTTACAACTGCTACACAGCTTCCAGCACGACAGAGTCCTACCAGCACCACAAAGCTACCCAAATCAAGAAAGCTACCCCTCACCAGAGCCTTATCCACTACCACAAAACCCTCCCCACCCCCCCACACAGCTACCACCAACACACAACTACCACCAACACACGGCTACCACCAACACACAGCTACCACCAACACTCAGCTACCACCAACACACAGATAACACCAACACACAGCTACCACCAACACACAGCTACCACCAACACACGGCTACCTCACCAACACACAGCTACCACTCAACACATCGGCTACCACCAACACACAGTTACAGCAAACACACAAGTACAGCTACCACCAACACACAGTTACAGCAAACACACAAGTACAGCTACCACCAACACACAGTTACAGCAAACACACAAGTACAGCTTACCACCACAACACACAGCTACCACCAACACACAGCTACCACCAACACACAGCTACAACAATCACACATCCACCACACCAACACACCAGCTACAACAAACACACAGCCACCATCAACACTCGGGTACCACCAACACACAGCTTCCAGCAAGCACACAGGTACCACCTTAACACACATCTACCACCAACACACAGCTATAGCAAACACACAACAACCACCAACACACAGATACCACCATCACATAGCTACCAATTTTCAACACACAACTGCAGCAAAGACACAGCTACCATCAGCACACAGCTACCAGCACCACACAGCTACTTTCAGCACAAAGCTAACACTGAAACACAGTTTCCACCAACGCATAGCTATCTACAACCGGTACTACTAACAGCTGCCACCACCACACTGGAGTCATTATCACACTGTTACCACCACCACACAGCTGCTAATATCACCCCCAAAGAGCTGGGAAAATTACAATACTAGCACCACCACAATGTTACTAACCCCAACAACACCTCAACTACCATCACACTCTCCACACCATCACAACCACTGGTAATATCTTCATCACAGTAGTAAGACCATCACTATACTATCAAAGCACCGTCATGCCATTCTCTTCACCAAAGTATATATCATCATCATCATCTCCCAATGCTATCACCACATAATCAGTACCATCAATAGCTGACAGTTAAATCCCTTCCGTTCGATATGTCTGTCCCAAGCTGTTAAAAAATCATTCGAGGGGCGGTAGAAATGGAACTGAAATATCATCGTTTTATGAATATTCCTAATTCATTCTCCTACACTGAATCTTCCTAAGCTGTCAGGATGCATCTGGGGGTGACAGAAATGAAATTAAAAGTCATCATCGTAAAGACAATCCAAATATTGTAAGTCTGATTACACCTCGCGCGTGCAGCAGGGCTGCAGGAACATATCATTTTGGTCGTCTCCCATGTTTTGTCTTTGCTTGCCGAAATCGAGAGATGCGGCAAGCATGTTGGCTGTTAGTCAGTTCCTTATGTTTGTTGCTTGCTTGGAATCGAAAGTTTTGGCAAGTGTGTTGGTCATTTCCGTATATTTGTCTGTCTTCTTTGTTTGTCCTGATCTCTACAGGTCACAACTTCACGCCAATCGTTCTGTAGAAAAAACAAAACAAAAGGTTGATGGCCATAAACCCAGGAAGTTTATTATTTTTCATTAAAATCGGCTCGAAGATTTTGGGCTGGATGGGGGGTTGAAACCTCGATGACCGTGGGTCCAGAAATCGTCGGTACCCAGTGGCCGGCCCTGGCAACAATTTTTCAGATTTCAGAAATTGATTTTTTTTATACGGTATGAAATTGAAGAAGGAAAACATTTGGCACACCTGGCAGTGCATCTTTTAGTTTTGAAAACCCATACTGTGCTTTCGCAAATGAAGGGTGAACAATTTCACCAAATGACTACCTACACTCCCGTGAAAACTAAGCAGACACAGTCAGTTCCTTCCAGAAAGAGCTATACTGCCTCCAACTCCGGTGAAAGCCGAAGCAGACACAATTGGATCCATCTGGCAAAGCACCCTGCCTATAAAGGCATCATTGCTTTCCAAAATCGAAAGATTCGGCAAGCATGTTGGTCATTTTCATTTGTTTGTCTGTTTCTTTTGTCTGCTCTCTATAGGTCACAATTTTGTTCTGAAAAAAAAAAAATCAGAAGGTTGAAATCTATAAACCTCTGGAAGCCAATTGTTTTTCATCAATATCAGTCAAAGGCACTGGTCTAGGTGGGGGGGTTGAAACCCTTCAACCCACCCCGATGCCAGTGCCGTTTTAAAAGGTCTTGAATAAAAAAATAATTGTGACTGCAATTTTTCTCAAGCTAGATGCGCAATAATTGGTGTGCTTGTAGGGCAACCCTTCCCTCTATCTGCCTTCAGGTGGCCTGACCCCACATACACCCACGCGCTCCACGCCTCCACACTCGCTTTCCAGCGCTCACTCTGCTTGTGTCAGTCATACAGTGCAGTGATTTCTTGCCACAGTCTCTCTGACGAGGAGATTCAGGACCTCCTGAGGGTTCCCTACACTGGGGAAAAGTGATCAGGAGGATGACGACATGCAGGATAAGGACTACACATCCAGCCTGAGGAGGAAAGTAGAAGCATTGACGAAATTCCCTCACCTAAATATCCAGGTATGTGGGCTACACTAAGGGCAGCACGTGGTAGGAAGGCCATCTGCACGTTGTCGCCTTTCACATCCACGACGATGAGAAGGAAAGGGAGGAGGAGGGTAATCCTGCAGTTTGAGGGGTGGTTGGGGAGGCAAAGGGAATTTCACCATGTGGGGAGGAAAGTGTGAGGAGGAAGCGTGGAAGATTTAGGAAAGTTCCATTGTTGGGGGAGAAGTGACTCATCTCACACACGCTTTCCCTTGCCTATCCATGACCCAGCTCAGCCCAGCACACTCAGGACAAAGTCTTCCACCTTCTGGACCCAGCACCTCCATTATTAGTCTTCCCTCATTCCCCACACTTCCCCATACTTCCCAACAGCCCGAGGAACATGGAGACGATGATGATGATAAGGGGAGGAAATGAAGTGGGAGTGGGCGAACGGTAGTGACTTTGTCACCCACATTCATCCTTTCTCCCACGAAAATGAGGCCGTGTGTAGTGTCCTAGAACTTTACCATACCTCCAGTAAACGGCTTGACTTTTTCAGGAACTACTTTCCTGTGGAGGTCATCCAATGCCTTTCCTGCACTTGAACGAGGAGGAACAACACAGACACGACACAGCTGATTGTCTGAATCTGACATGGCTCTGGGTGAAATGTGTGCATTCCTGGCGCTTGTGCTTTTGGTGAGGATATTGAAAAAAATCAGCTTCCCTCGTATTGGACT
>NC_137033.1:41663754-41778754 GCF_032717465.1 Coenobita brevimanus
GATGTGTTTGTTGTTGTTGTTCCCAGTATTCCGCTGCTGTGGACAGATAGACACTTTCAACAGGCTAACTGTCTAACCATCCATTCATCTATTACCTAATCCCTTTTGCCCAATCAAGAGCGTTGGAGCCTGGTGCTAGGCTACACAGGCCAGACATTTAAGGCGATCGTGACCAGTCTCGTGAGTGGCATTATGCGAGCATTAAATTGCAATCGTACGTCGGATATAAACCCTTAAAAAAATCAAATCAGTGGGAGTGGCTTAATCCAGTAAACTACGGGGCGCCTTTTGGTTACCTGAATACCGCACAACGTAGCGAATAGAATACTGTCTTACGAGAAATAGCTGGCCTGTCAGTCAGTACAAAGTCACCCAACCGCAGCTTAGCATCGAGTGAATGGATGGTTGGCGCTCCACCTACCACAAACAACAGGCTAACGCCAAACGATATTGTTCACGTATAAGAGAAGCATTCAGACAGAATGTTACAACCTGTCTTCCTAACTCTATGCTGCTGTGTGCAGATTTGGGTACTAGATTCTGGATAACACAAGATCATTTGGTGGAAGCAAATGTTGCATTCCCTAAGCACAGTATCTCTTTTGTATATTCTCGCCATCTCCAAATTGTTTTATTCCACATCTGTTGCGACATTTCAAACATAATGGGTTTACATATAACCTTCATTAAACATTTCTGCACCTTAGATCCTTTTGCTGAATAAACCTCGCGGTGTGGAGATAGGAAATAGGCTATAAACTGAAAAGATGTTGTCATAATTAAATGCCGAAATCCTTCACTACAATGCATTTTCCTGCCATATCCAAACAATTTTGCTCAATCTTGGAGTGACTTTCCGAACTACAGGGGCAGGTCAGCCTTCATTAACTTATTGTTTATGGGGTATTTTCAGCTAATATTTTGTGTTCGTTAAACGTAATTGAAAAATTTACACTGGCTGAAGGCGTTTATTCCTTCACTACAAAGGCGTTTTTTTTTTTACCAAACAAATTTATTCAGATTAGGACAGCACCCAAGTAGCAAAAGGATTGGCTAAGGCTTTCTCAAATCTCTCCAGTTCAAAAAGTCTCTCCTATGCTGAATAAGATCGTCTCGAGTGACATTCATACGTTAATAAAATATGTCATCTGATTTAAGATTATTATGAAATTGTTTGGAAATTGTCCACAGAATACGTCAAAATTTTATAAATATTGGGAAATGTCTAGTACAGTAAAGATCTATGGGATAGTTCACATTTGGTGACATTGCCAATGGTAGGTAATAAATATGTATGCAAAAGTCCACTAGTCAGTAAACAGCACAAATTGACTAGGGAAGAGCATAGTGGGTATTAAGTCAGGGCCCTTTTTTTTTTTTTTTTTTTGACGTGTCCGGACTCTGGGCAAAGGCTCAGGGCCTATTTCTTGGGGGCAGTCACCTATCTCCAAGGCCCAGTATCCTCCTCCTACATCTCCACATGTCACTCACTTCGGCAAGCGCTTAACACCCATCAGTCCATTTTGAATACATAGCTAGGACTGTCTCATACAGGACTGGTGTATTGGTGATGATGGGGGTACTTTTTATGACATGTCGGCGGGGTCATCTGGTAGATCAGGAAAGTCCGCATTTGTAGGAAATTCAAATCCTTAAACTGTTCCCTGCCCCAGCCGGGATTCGATCCTGGGTCCATTAGGACCCGCAGGCCGCCTCCCCTCTACTGATTCAGCCACCGCCTCAGTGTCCAGTGAATCAGAAGTAGTGGACGGATGTGTAAATGAAGAAAATGGTGAGGCTGTGGGTTTGAATGATCTTGTGTGAAAAATTTTCCCCCTTAGCATGCTAAGTTGATACTTATCCCACACTCGAAATTTCTCATTCATTGTTTCTGGACCGACTTTATGCCATCGTTAGGTGGAAAAATACTGATGATGATGATGATGATGCTGATGTGATGGAGGAGTAAGCACTGGAGGCTGTATAAATGGAAGAGATAATATGGTGGCAACTGTGATTTGATTTACGTACAAGACATTCGCACAAACCAACTTAACATTAATAGGCTTTGATTCAGTTTGGACTTTGTGACTTAATGGAATTTTTTTAATGTCAGCCAAGGATGAAGTGATTCTGTTTTACGAACAGTCACTTCGAAGTACAGCAAGTCATACAGCAGAGTTATAACGACACGTGGATCTTGATAGATTGTTGGGCGCAGATGTTGCATTCCTCAGTGTTCCTTTTTTTTCCAGTTAAGTGGGAAACATCTTCACAAGGAGGAAAATGTTTCTGGGTCACATTTGGTTTGGATTTGAAATGGCAGTGAGAAAGTGTTGTGAGCGGGTAATCTGGTGCAGAAATGGCAATAGTGGGGACAGGGAAAAGTGTGGAGCCAGGCCGCTGGTTAATGACCTACTGCCAGCTGACTAATCTCCTGTGTTAATTGATCGCGCTGCGACCCATGTACCTGCCGGACTGGCAGTTCCCAGTGAATCTCCTTTCTGTCTCCCCTGCTTTGTCACCTGATTCCACATGTTGTCAGAGATGATGCCATCACAATAGCACTTGCAGATATTTCTGTTTCTCCTTTATTTCCATCTTGTCCCTGTTTACTCAGCGGTATCATTATTGTTATACAAGATAAATGGATATCTCCAGTCTGTTCCTTCAAATAAAAGAAAAGATACACTGATTTGATTGATACAGATTGGACAGACAGGCAGAATGAAATGCAGAGTGAAGAAGACAGTTCCATTGTTGACCTATTGCATAAATAAATGGCTGAGAGTACCGGTACCTTTTGCATTAGAGAGCCAGAAAGTAAATCGGGTGAGAGTTTGTTACAATGGTCGGTTGCTACGGCTCCTGCCGTAATGGAGGGCAAGTATATGCAAGCAGACATTTCAGAAGAAGAAATAAAAATGCAATAGTGTGGCCAAGGGAAACAGATTCCACTCAGGCGGTAAGAGGGGGAGAGTTGATGAGACGAAAAGCCACTGACTCCACCCTCTCTTAGAATAGCTCTATGCGGGGAGCCTCCTCACACATACTGTAAGGGTTGTACTCTACTCAGTTGCAAATAAAACTACTGTTAAGGGTCGTGATCTAGGGGAAAATGTGACACAGCAAAACTGTTTGTCTTAATGATAATCTCTCTCTCTCTCTCTCTCTCTCTCTCTCTCTCTCTCTCTCTATGTAATACTTCCATGGAATGATTATTGCTTCCATGCCTAGACCCACCTGAGTGTGCCTAGGGCATTGCAGAGGCTATTTTCGGTCACTGAAGCATTCATTTCTTTCTCATATCCTGTTACGAATGCAAAACAACCTGGGTTGAATCAGTCTTGTTCTAATGCTGTCCACAATAAGGAGAAGGGCTATAAAAGGTATCAGAGCCATCCCAGCCCTGAATCTCATCTCCTCTATGTTTCTGCCCGGAATCGTCGTAAGGCTGTTCTTCGCTCTGCTAAAACTTAATTTCTTTGGTGTTAAATGCACTGAACTCTCCAACTCAAATTCTTCCAGCTCTTTCTGGCACCTTGCTAAAAACCTTTCTACCAACTTTATCTGACCATCCTTCCCTACTCTTTTCCACTCTGATGGCTCTTTAGCTATGTTTTGTACTTATAATTCACCTCAGACGATTCCGGTGCTGTTCCTCCATCACTTCCCCCCCTCTGACTTCCTCAAGGCTGGCATTAAATAATTTCAGGTTGTATATTTTCTGCCAGCACTGGCGTCAGTACATAGAAGGCATATGGGCATGATGGGGGTCCCCATTCTTGTCCTCAAGAACCATGCTTCTGTGCTTACATCCTGCCTAGGTAAACTCTTTCGCCTTTGTCTGTGAACTTGTACTATTCCTTCTTGCTGGAAGTTTGCTCTCATTCAGACTGTTCCAACGAAGGATGACCATTCTCATCCCTCTAACTATCGCTTAATTGCTTCAACATCCTGTATTTCAAAAGTTTTTTTTAGTCTATTCTCAACAGAAAAATTTTAAAGCACCTTTCCTATCATAATCTTCTTTCAGGTCGTCAGTATGGGTTCCACCAGAGACGCTGCAATGGCGATCTTCTCACCTACCTCTGACTCCTAGTCATCCTCCTTTCGGGACTTCGCAAAAGCTTTGCCATTGTACTTGACATCTCAAAGGATTTCGATCGAGTCTGGCATAAATCTTTATTTTCCAAACTTCCCTCTTACGGCCTCAATCCTTCTATCTGCGCCCTCATCTTTAAGTTTCTTTCTGGTCATTCTATAGCTATAAATAGTAGTGTTCCTCAGCCCCATCACCAAATGTCTTCCTTCTGTTCATCAGTGACCTTCTGTGCTGTACATCTAACCATATCCACTTATATAATGATGACTAAATGCTTCGCCTTTCCATTCGCTTCCCGCAGCATCCACCTCAACAGTTACTTCAAGAAACAATGAATGAGACTATGACACACCTAATGTCTGCCTTGGCTCATATCTCTGACTGGGGTAAACGTAATCTTGATTTTAATGCATCAAAAACTCAGTTCTTACATTTTTCAATCCCACAGAATCTTCTGCAAGACTATCTTCTAATTTTTAACAATATCGAACTCAATCCTGCAACATTTTTAAAGATATTTGGGTTTCATTTTCTATGGATTTATCTTGCAAAGATCATATCTTTCTTATAAGATTTGCATCCAAGAAATTAGGTGTGCTAAGCTGATTCCGAGCCTTCTTTACCCCTGCATAGTTGTTGCATTTAAACATGGGATTTATTGGCCCCTGTGTAGAGTATCACTCTCATGTGTGGGGAGGCTTCCTACATACAGCTCTTTTCACCAACGTAGAGTCAAAAGCTTTTCGTCTCATTAACTCTCCTCATCTTACTGGCTTCCTTCTAAAAAACTGGGGCTTCTGTACAGAGTTCGTGAATTCGTCGCTGACGAGCAGTTGGCCACACACACAAAAGTCATGTGTGTTCTCAAATCGAATACTGTTCGCCACTGTGGAGTGGATGTGGAGCGGTTGCATTGAGGTAGTCGGACAAAATTCAAAATAAAGCCATTAGATTAATCAATAATCCTGCCATATCGCAGGACCTTCCTCCATTATCAGTACGTAGAGATGTTGCATCTTAAGCATTATTTTACCGATATTTTTACCGTAAGTACTCTGACGAACTTGCTTCAACTGTGCCTTTCCGTCACATTTTCTCCCGAAATGCTCGGGGAGCTGGGAGCACCCATGAACTCACACTCTCCCCCGCAGTGCAGAAGCTCTGCTTATCAAAATTCATTTATCCTCAGAACTACTTCTCTCTGGAATTCACTTCCTGGGAGTTACTTTCCAAAACATTTAATCCACTGTTATTTATATCCAGTTGTTGTAAATATTTTATGAATGGAGGATGCCTTTAGGCACGTGGACTTTTTTTTTTTTTTTGTTATTTCATTAATTTTTCCCTCGCCCATTCATTGTCTCTTAAGAAAAAGAAAAAAAATCTCTCTTTGCCACACTGTTGCATCTTTCTCATTTTTATCGTTTCTTCAATGGTCACTGCTCCTCTGAACTGTCTTCTTGCATCCCTCCACCATCGTTACTCCCAGTCCTTCATGTATGCAATAAGTCAGCTGTGCAACTGTCTCCCACTGTCTGTTTTTCCTACTGTCTCCAGTCTTTCAAAAGCACCGTGTCCAGCCATCTCGAAATGAACGGATCTTCAGTTTGGCTCTCTGTTGTCTTGTTTTTGTTTTTTTGTTTGAGTGAACAATTTTCGGGCTCCTGGCGTTTGCTGCTACCTTGCATAAAAAAACAACAACGTCGGGCGCATTGCACCAGTCTAGCAACAAACTCTCATCTCTTTTCTGTCTAACTATCTAATGCATGAGCTAACCTTTACTCCCAGTTCATCATGTATGCAACAGCTAAACTTTGGAACTTTCTACCTCTGTATTTCCTACTGCCTATGATCTCCAGTCCTTCGAACACAGAATGTTCAGGCATCTTGAAATTAACGATTCTTTAATTTGGCTCTGTTATTTTTCATTTTATTTTATTTTATTTTATTTTTTTCAGGGAACAATCTTGTGGCCTTCTGACCTGTGGTTCATTCTTTCTCGCAATTAAAATATCTATCTATCTGTCTATCTATCTCTATCACTCTATCAGTTTATCTATCTATCTGTCTATTTCTGTCCGTCTGTCTGTTTGTCTGTCTGTCTGTCTGTCTGTCTGTCTCATTGTTTATATATATATATATATATATATATATATATATATATATATATATATATATATATATACGTAGGAGCCTCTGTGGTATAGTGGTAAAGTGTGCGTCTTTATACACTGGAGAGCGAGGGTTCGTGCCCCACCAGTGGCCATGTACTGCTTTTGTGGACTCCAAGAGTGCTGTGGTTGAACCAGTGTCGCATACTATAAAGTATGTTTGCACCCAGTCAGCTTGCGTGGGCCGATTACACTTGGTTCACAGACTACACACACATCCAAACCCACTACAATCACACTTACAAGCACTTCTCATCTCCTACTTACAGCCTAAGCCACTTGGTAGAGATACATAGGCTGTATCGTCCCTACCTCGGTCGGGATAGGCTGGTCCTAAAGTGGATATATATATATATATATATATATATATATATATATATATATATATATATTATATATATATATATATATATATATATATATATATATATATATATATATATATATATATATATATATATATATATATATATATATATATATATATATATATATATATATATATATATATATATATATATCATCGTCAGCCAGTGGAAGTACACTGTTGTGCAAAGGCCTCCTTCACCCTTTTCCACAGATTCTTTGACTGAGCCAATCTTTGCCACATTTTGCCTTCAAACTTCTCTATCTCATTTCTCAACCTCCTGTCTTGTTCTGCTAAGCTTACAGTCTCTTGAGGTACAGTCAGTCAGTCTCTTGCTCCATTTCTCATCTCTTATTCTTACAATATGACCTGTCCACCCCATATCTTGTTCTATTATTGCTTCAGTATTGTCTTTGATGTTTTTTAGCTCTCTCACCCAAGTAGATCTTCGCCTGTCTCTTAACCCCTTAAGCGCGGGCATGTCGGAGGCGATCCATGCACCTCATGTAGGGATATTCACGCTCCAACTGACTTTTTAAAAATATTTGCTAAAATCAATTTTTAGTCCTAGAATATTATTATTAAATATGCATACGGCACATACCTTCAGCTTTCTCCTGGGATGTTTGTTGAGCTTTCGTCGACTCACCGTAGGACTTATGGAGACTTCTGAAGTTGGGTAATGAAGTCTCCTACTTTACTCTTCCCAACACCCCGTAATATGATTACCATAGCCTGATATTATCACTAGAAACACTATTCTATGATTTTCAAGTAGTTTGGAATCCATACACCAAAAAAAAAACACTGTGAACACAATGAAAATTAAGAGCGCGTACGAGCTTCCCACTTGCGCTCGTTCCCCACTGGTATTCTGTCATTTATTATTCATAAACACACTCACACTTTATATTTCTATTACTTTATTACACATATATATATATGTACAGTATTTATCCATAAGTTTCCTTCAGTAATAGTAGTTTATTTTCACTTCAGGCATTAACTTTCTCATTCAGTAATCTAGAGTAGAGAGCAAACCTTTCACTGTTATTACTCCAAGTATTTGTACTCATATTCTTATATTAGTAATTATTTACATTTCTATTTTATTTACACTATGTTATACACTGTCACTTCCAGTAACTAAGGGCTCCTTTCCCTTGGAGCCAGGATGAACCTGGGACACTGAAGCACTCGTAGTTTATCACCATTTCCTCTACTGGCTTATCACACGATTCACCAGAAAGATTGTAGTCACTGTCCATCATTATCATGGATAAATTAGCCAGTTCACGCTCCACAGCAGAGTCACTTAGTCCTATACCTCTTACCACACGAGGTTTAGTAGGGGTAGAGGTCACAGGGCCCTCTAGATGCGGCGGAAATGGAGGGGCATGAGTGCTACCTGCCTTCATCTCAAGAGAAAACACTGAACTGATTGACGAGGCGATATGGGGTAGCCAAGGGTTGACAATGTCAGCGAGGTGACAGCTGCTAATTTATATGCTGTGAAATGATTGGCAGGAAATTAGGTAGTTCCAGGTGAATGTAAATATCACTTAGGCTTCTCCCTTCCTTTCTTATATATATTTTTATTATGAGAACAGGTCATACAGCATATTTCAAGGGGAAATAAACAGGGAAAATTAGCGAACGAGTGCACGTGGGGTGTTGCCAGGCGATAATTAGCCAATTCCAGGTGTATGGCACTATCAGTTACCTTTTTTCTTTTTGATATATATTATTTTGTATGAGAATAAGGTATAGGGCTCATTCCAATGGATGAAATGAATGGAAAAATCCGGGCAAGATTTGCTTAGCACGGTGCAGCTGGGGCAGGTGGGAGGAGAGGGTAATGGAGGGGAGGTAGGGAGGGGAGTCAAGAACGGGGAGAAATGGCTAAATTGTCAACAATGGATGGGAGTACAGATGACAATAGCAGCATTGACTATCGTTAGATACTGGCAGTACTGACAGATGATACAAGCAACCACTTCAAAGCCAAGGCGAATTCAAAATAACACAGAATCACAAAAGTGACCCCCCTGTGGTATGATCCATTGCACCCGAGCGTCACGAAAGTGACGCCCAGCGGTTAAGGGGTTAAAAGTATTCCAAACACTATACACACACACACACACACACACACATATATATATATATATGTATATATATATATATATATATATATATATATATATATATATATATACTTATATTTATATTGCCAGACGCCCTAATCCCATAAGGGGTGGCCACAAACAAATCGCCTCCATCTAACTCTGTCCCTCGCCATTTCACTGCCCTGCTCCTAGCTCACACACCCCTCTCTCATATACCTCTCCAGTCCATCCCTCCATCTCATCCTCGGCCTCCCCCTCCCTCTTGCACCCTCCATCTCACTCACATACACTCTTCTCATCAGTCTCTCACTGTCCATCCTCTCCACATGGCCAAACCACCTTAATGTGTTTCACCTAACGCTTCCTATCATATCCACATCCACACCTCACCGCTCCTTCACTTCCTCATTTGTCAGCCTGTCTCTCCATGTGACTTCACATGCTTCTCTCAAATAACTCATTTCCACTGCTCTCACTCTTGACTTCTGTCCCTCCAATAACATCCAAGCTTCACTTCCATACGTTAGAGTTGGTATAACAATACTGTCATGTAGTAGCTTTTTCATTTCCATTCTCACTTCCCTGTTTCCTATTACTGCTTTCAAGGAGCCAGCAACCTTTCTTCCCTGATGCAACTTTTCAAGCACTTCACCCTCTAAACTTCCATCCTTACTCATCACACTACCTAAGTAATAAATGCACTCACATTCTCCATTTCCTCCCCATTCAGTCTCACTGTACATTCACTAACTTCACTTCTCTCAAAGACCATAACTTTACTCTTCCCTACATTCACCTTTATATTCCGTTTCTTACGTACTCTCCCAAACTCATCCACCAAGCTCCCCTTCGTCTTCACTTAAGAACACAGTATCATCTGCAAACAACAGTACAGGGAGCTTCCAAACACTGCCCTCTCTCACTAGGGCCACTCCAACATCCACTGCCCTACCTTGTATCTCTTTTATAACCCCATCCATATACAGACTGAACAACCATGGAGACATGACACATCCTTGCTTCAGTCCAACCTTCAAATAGAAAAATTCACTCAGTTCACCATCCACACGCACTGCAACCTTGGCGCCCTCATACATACTCTTCACGGCATTCAACAACTTCCCATCTACTCCATATACTCTTAATACTTTCCACAATCCTTGTCTGTCCACCCTGTTATATGCTTTCTCCAAATCCATGCAGGCTGCATACAACTTCTTTCCTTTCTCTAGAAACGTTTCCATTAAGGATCTAAGAATGAATATGTGATCTCCACAATCTCTTCCCTTCCTAAAGCCTCCCTGTTCTTCTCCAACTAATTCCTCATTTATTTCCCTAACTCTGTCAATAAGTATCCTACCATATAATATTCCTATTACAGTAAGAAGGCAAATGCCCCTATGATTACCACACACTTCTTTTTCCCCTTTTCCGTTGTACAGGGGAATAGTTATACCTGACTTCAAATCCTCTGGGACTCTACCTTCCTTCCAAGCCAATCTGCGTATCTTCCACATGCATTCTACTACTATTTCCCCCCCATGCTTTAGCATTTCACCACACACTTCATTAATTCCTGGGGCTTTCCCCATTTTAACTCTCTTCATTGCTTCCACAGCTTCCATCCTACTGATTTCTTCCTCCCTTCTCACATCCATCCTTCTCCCAGCCATTCCCCAGCCACTTATACTTGCATTACTTTCATTCTCTATGTTCAACAATTCATTGAAGTGTTCTCTCCATCTGTTCACTTTTTCTTCCTTCTCCACTAGTAACCTACCATTTTCATCTTTCACTTTCCAGCTTACTTCTTTGGTATCTCTCTTTACCTCTTTAACTCTCTTTACCTCTTTTCAGAACATTTTCTTACATTCCCTCCACTTTACACTCAAATTCCTTCCAAATTCCTCATCCACTCTTTTCTTACTCTCACTAATCTTTTCACCTTTCTCTTCCTCTCTACATATAACTCTTCCGTCTCTCAGCTTCTTCCACGCCCCTGTTTCTTATCCACTCTCTCTCTCTCTCTCTCTCTCTCTCTGTGTTAGGGTTATAACAATTTTCTTTTTCAAATGAAAGGTAGCCTGTATCATAAATTAATGAGCTTTTGTTTAAAAACAAAAAAAAAGCCTTTATTCCTCTCAGTTTAAAAAAAAAAGGTCACCCCCAAATCAAAAAATGGATTACCATTATATTTAACGTTACCACACAAGTTTTATCACTTTCGTAATATTTATACAGATTTTTTATAACTTTATAGACTTGCACAGAAGATTTTAGAACTGTTTAGAACTTTCTAGGAAAGTTTGTAATGTTCTAGTATGGTTTAACATTGTTTAGAAAATGCTAGAATAATCTACATATTACAAAGTGGGACACAGTTTTCAGCATCTAACGTTATCTTCGCAGTTTGCAGGTGAACAGGCAACAAAATAATTGCTTAGTGTGTTGCTGTTATATATTAAGTATTTTGTTTTTCAGATAAGCATCGGGTCGCACAAAAGAAGTGATACTATCATACATAAGAACAAGGATGTCAGGACCAATAATTTGGTGCAGTTCCAGCAGTCACATAGAAGAGGAATTGTGCCTTTAGAAGAATCATCAGTGTAAGAAAAATGCAGAATGCCAAACCTAATGCAAGTTGTTGGACGTTACCAGTTTCTTGAAGCAAAAGTCAAATTATGAAAAGAAAGACTAGTAAAAATTTCCAAAGAAGTTACAAAATTATGGGAGAATAAATTGAAATTTCCACATGTGTCAGATCAAGCAATACAAGCAAAACTTGACAAGGTGCTAAAATCTTACAAAGAATGTGTCAAGAGAGGAAAATATGATGACCGAAATAAACTTTTTGATATCACAAAAGTAAATAGTCAGAAGTTATTCACTGAAGATAAACAACTCTACCACCTACAATTGCAACGCAAAGGAGAAGTGGGGTACTCAACATGTCAAATTGCACGTAAGGAAACCATTCACCCTTCAAAAAAGACAAAAACTGCCTGATGAACTTATATTACCATCAACATCTTACGATATTTCATCTGGTGGTAGTTGCACTGAATCTGATGACAGTGAATAGAAGGATGAAAATGAGACTAATCATCCACCAACCAGAAAACACAACATAAGTAAAGTTGCAACTAACTTGGTGACATCTGCTGGAGCATAGACAAGTAAAGCCGCTTAAAATATGGAAACAACTGTCACATGATATTATTGACATTCCGGCTCCAAGTCAAGCAGCAATTTACAAGTCAGTATACAAAGAGGCTGCTACACTGAAGGAGGAAATGATTGAAAAGTTACAGTTGGACACATGTTCTTTACATTTCGATGGAAAGCGGATTGATGAAAATGAGTACTAGGTAGTACTACTTAAAAATGGAAGAACCAAAATAAAATTGGGTGCACTGCGTTTGGAAAATGGCAAGGCTGAAACTATTGTTGAAGGAATTGCAAGAGTTATTGATGAATACAACTTATGGCATGTAATAAAACTGATCACTGTTGATACAACTAGCGTTGACACTGGAAAAAATCAGTGTTGTTGTCAGATTACAACAAATATTCTCGGATGAGAGATTCAACAAACCACAATCGGTTGTCAGCATCACATTCTGGACAGGATTCTCCGTTTGGTGATGGACAAAGAACTTGGCATTAACACCGGTTCTGCAGGCATCGAGTATCCATTTGTGTCTCAGTTAATAAGGAATTATGAAAAACTAAAATCACAGTTTGTTAATGGAACAGAAGAGATCCTCGATAAGTCAGGATAGAGAGATGCCATGAAGTTTTTGTACCATTTAACACGAGTGATTAGATTCTTTGAAGAAAAGAGGCATTTTCTTTTGATTAACTTTCACAAAATTCAAATATCAATAACACGAGGTGGAATTCAAAAGCAATTCTCGCTATCCTTGCAATCTTTCTTATACCTACAACAAGGAAGACTTTGGAGAAGATATGCAGATTCATTTGGTACGAATGGGCAGAGTACTGGTTTACTAATCAGATGTACAATGAAAATGACTTCAAGAACTTGTCAGAAATATTGAAACCTTACAAAAAAGCACTAAAGTCATTGTAGAATCACTGGAAGCAGGAGCCAGCCTTACTCAACATACCAAGGAGAACGTGCAATCAAAGTAAAGCAGGAACTTTATGTTGCCTGCAGAACAAAGCCAAACTGCAACTTAGATTTATTCTAGGTAATTTTAAGTATTAATGGATTTGTATAAGTGCTTTTTTTTTTTTTATTATAGGTGTAAATATACACTGGCCAAAGTTTATATTTTTTTGAGGGGTAACCTTTTTCAAAAACTGAGAGGTAAGCAAAAGTTCATCGACTTGAGGTATAGGAACATAAGGTTGTAAAATAGTTATAACCCTAATGTGTGTGTGTGTATATATATATATATATATATATATATATATGTGTGTGTGTGTGTGTGTGTGTAGTGATGTGCCAGGTCCGAGGTTAATGTGCACAGGGTGTTGTTCACACCGTCCCAAGTAAACAGACACTGCCTTGTGGTGAAGACTGGGAGATGGAACAGGAAGGTAGGGGATGGCTGCCGCTGGAGGAGCAACTCTGCACGTATAGTAAGGTACAGACTGGGCTGCACTTGGTGGAGGACATACTTTCTAATGACAATAGAATACTATGTCATATATATCACGAGTCGCTAAATATCTGCAACGTCGTTCCAATTGAATATGTGTTCTCTTGGAAATTACTGTGGTCGTGTATCTATTCATTTCCTTTGATTCTGTCGTATGTATGATAGCGTATGTTAGGTGACTACGTTCGTAACCTACCAGGATATTGTAAGGTCTGTAACGTGATTGACTTTGTGTCCAGACCCGTTCCATGCATAAAGAATGTGTTCATCATGTTTGAATGCTTGCATGCATAAAAAGTGTCGTACCGTAGTATCAAGACAGTCATATTTATTCATGGCATGCAGTGACTATGCAGTATGTTTCAGCCGTAAGTAGACTTGGTGTCAATGATGCGATGCTAACTTTTGGATCATTAATTGATACTTTAATAATATTCTATCCTGCTAGTGTGCACTATTGAAAATTTGTATCCTGTAAATATATCACTCAGTCAGTCTGTCTATCTATCTACCTGTCTCTTTTTATCATTCTATGAATCTATCAATCA
Organism: Coenobita brevimanus; assembly: GCF_032717465.1. Classification (NCBI taxonomy): domain Eukaryota; kingdom Metazoa; phylum Arthropoda; class Malacostraca; order Decapoda; family Coenobitidae; genus Coenobita; species Coenobita brevimanus. The sequence continues at coordinate 41,677,703 of NC_137033.1, forward strand.
ATAAAACTAAAGCATCCGTGGAAGTTACCTCAAACAGAGCGTACATTTGAGACACATTATCATAACGCAGAGCAAATCCTCGTATTTCGACTAAAAAACTACGAGGTTATTGGTGGGAAGTCTGAGGGTGTATAAATACAGGTGGCATTGGTGATGGTGGTGGGATGACATCTTCCTGTCAGGTGTTTCAATGAATTTCAGTTAAGGGGGGCATCTTGACGAAAATATCATAGTTTGGGTCAAAAAATTACCTTTTCAGTAAATGCCTCCCTCAAAGAAAACTGCAATCAGGGATTACTGTGCTAAAATATTATAACAATCCAGCACTTTTAAAATGCCTATTATTACACCTGTATGGTGATAATGAGTCTGGTGTGCCTCAGGACACCTGCAGCCTTGAGTGCCTAATGTCCCTGGAAAAGGATGGGACCAGGTGCCATATACTCAGAACAAGCTGCAAACAATGTAGATACACCATATTAAACACATACAACAGTTTTGGTTGAATAACTATGGCTCTGTGTGAAAACTTCAATTGCTGATTTCTCATAATGTAAGTTATTTGATAATAATATGGTATAACTTAAGTTTTGGTTGAATAACTATGGCTCTTTATGAAAACTTCAATTGCTGCTTTCTCAAAATGTAAGTTATTTGATAACAATATGGTATAACTTCATAACGTGTGAATGTATTCCCAAACGGTTTGCAGTATTCAAAACAGCAATAGATGTAGTATATTTTCACACAAGCACATTCTGATGACATATTTTTATCTTTCATTATCTCTTATAATAAAAAAAAAAAAAAACTATATTTGCTCAGTCTATAAAAAAAAAATTATCAGTAGACATACGGACTAGAGCAATCGGCAAAACACTGTTTATAAGTGTAGAATAATAGTTAGCCTATATATTATTTTGCATAAAAGAAATGGTGTATAATATAAATATAAAGAAAGTTATATCAACTATAGAAAGTACTCAAAACAGCTCTCATAGATTAAAAAAAAAAAAAATAAGGGCCTATACAAAAATTTATGCTTCAATCACCTTCAAACTTGGCCAAAATGATCCTTATATAATCTAGTTTATTGTGTAAAAATCTCAGCTCAGAATTCTAATTTTTGAGTTTCGGTCAGATGCCACCCTTAAATCTGGGAAGACCGACATCATGAGGTAAAAGTCATAATTTTGGAATATTCATTGAATTTGGGAAGGCTTAAACAGTTTGAGAAAAGTTCACAACGGCTTCTGAATTTGATATTACGTTCTATAGTCCATTGATAAGATTTGTGTCCAATATATGGAGGAGTTTTCTGTAGAAGGTAATCATTTTTGTAATGCTTATATTTATAGGATTTGTATGGGAATACTGAGGTGAATTGTCAAAACAAGGCATTTCTATTGAGTCTCTACTGCATCAAGATCTCTAATCTAATATGTTATTGGTGTCCTGTGGAGGCCAAGTAGGTGATGAAGTTGGTGTCTTGTGCGAAAGGACGTGGTGGTTGAGGAAGAAATTACTTGGTGGTTTGAACTTCGGAACAGAGTATACTGACGTTCTGTAAGACCCACCGATATGTCATAAAAACGTCCACGTTGATACCATTAAAGCCCTGGAATGTATTTGATACATGGGTATTTTGTGCCAAAGCTGTGAATTGAAAAGGAATGTATTAGGCAGGAGGACTGTTAACCCTTAGCAAACGTACTGTCACTTCTGTGCATAAAGGTGGACACATGAAATAAGATCATTTTCAGATTGTTTTCTCCACTATCCAGCTGTCAGCAGCTTCACGCTGGTCTTTCCGACTTGAAGGCAAGGTTCACTATTTGTTGATGTTTCCTATGTTTCTCCCGATCACTCATTAACCAGGTTTACAGACTCACACGAGAATTATCATGTATTATGCTGGCTTTGTTTTCATTTATTCATGTATTTATACACCACCGGCACCGCTAGGGATTTTGAGGGATAATACTACATGCTCCTCGTCCTTGGCCTATACTGCTTCTGTTTCAAATAGGACTTAGCTCGATCACTGCTCTGGGTTTTTGTTGTGCACCCGACTCAAACTAGCTATGTATCCTGGTTTTAAGTAAGTGGTCACCACCAGGACACAAGACAGCACAACCACCACTGAAATGCCAGGAGGAGGAATCAAGAGGGATGTTTCTGGTGTACTGAGAGTGGCTCATGTCTCCTCATCTAGTCATAAACCGTAAGGTCCGTAAAAGTTGTCTCATAGCACCCATAATGACAGCAGATTTACTTTATTTGAACTTTGTTCTCTGCTATTGTTTTTTTTTTTTTTTTTTTCCGCCTGACAGAAATGGGCCACTTTCACATTTTACTGTAGATTCTATTCCATGACTGTATAAAATTCAATGAGTCTTAGTTATGAGGTAGGAAGGAAGGAATAATCAAGGACTAGCACCAAGCCATAAATAGGCTATATGATACTAAGGTTGCTGTTTAAGTGGTTTTGGTTATGAAGCAGCTTGGTGAGAAAACGGTTTGGCATTAAAGCACAAGGAAGAAGAGAAGAAGGGTTGTTGTCAGTGGGAAGTCCTTCAACTATCCATGCCCATAAAACCAAACATCTAACCTGATAGGAGTCAATGAAGTACAAAATTTAGAAGAAAAAGAGAAAATATCAGGAAGAGAGATGGAACAAAAGATGAGCACAGTAAGGATGAGACAAACAGGCCTTTTACGACAAGTAGGGATACTGGGGAAGTATTCTTCCCTTCCCCCTCCCCAGGGTGTTTATGAAGTGTCTCTTTGGTTACAAGTCAAGTCGACCCTCCTGTCTGACTACACTTGAACACAATTCGAACTAATGGGGTCAGGGATCTTTGTTAGATAGTAACCAACATCTTTCCTATTAGTCTGTGATACATTGTGGTTCTCAGCTTTAAACCTTTGAGCCTTACACAACAGTGCTACAGGATAAGGTCTTAGGACACGCACACGTAAAACTCTCTTAAAACTATCGCACAAGATGGAAATATGTATTATAAATAAATAGATAAATAAATAGATAAACAGACTGATTGACTGACTGACTGACCGATGGAAAGGTTGATACTTAACCTCCTGTTTCCGTTGACGAATTTTGTTTTATTCTTACTGTCTTCATGTATGCTTTTTTAAAACAGACCTCTTGTAGCGAAGTGGATAATGATGGCTATAGCATAATCCTCCAGTCAGAAACGTCTCTCTAAGGTTAAATGAAACTGTCTTGCTGTAGCAGTAATGGATTATCAATAAAGCCATCGCAGTCAGGCAGTTAGCCACTTTTCTCTAATAGCGTATTGTTGATCTTGGGAGGCCTTGTCTGTGTTGTGGGTGTGTCTGTCTCAATAACGATTTTTAGATGCAAGGTACTTCACTCCCGAAGAACTTACCGACGCCCCATTATGGCCTTTTTGGTCACACATCTGTCTACTAGTTTCGTATTTGTTCATTTTATTCCTGATACCTGTAGACAACTCTGTTCAGCTTAGGAGATACTTTTTTAAGTACAAAGGTAAGTTATAGCCTTCATTAACTCGTCAAGTATAAGAGATATTTCTTAAACTTAACAAAATCATCTTGGGGAAGCAATAAATCAATAATAATAAATCACAAAGGATCACTATATAGGAGAATGCAACTTCCTTGCCCAGCATCTGTTCAAATTGCCGAGTATAGAACTTTGCCAAGTGACCTTGACTTGCGACAGGTAGCTCTAAAACTTGGATTACACAGATCTTGGCTAACCCATAACCAACTTTGATTCAGATAGAATCAAGACTGTTTGAGTTAATTTTGTCCAGTGACCTTGGCCTTTGAGTTCTCGGATCCAAATGTCTTTATCTTTGTTTTAAAGCGAACCCTTGCGCAAGGTTTACATAGGAATAAAAACTTCAAGTTGACCTTGATATGTAACCTTGATCTTTGACCTTTTTTTTTTTTTTTTTTCAAAACAGTAAGCCAGCTTCTCAGGTGATCCTCAGGTCATGCACCAAGGTTGATCTAAATGAGGTCAGAACTGTTGTAGTTACTCTGAACACAGACAGATGCATGGGTCAGAATTAGATCTGGCCAAGTGACTGTATCCTTTGACTAATTTTTGTCAAAACTGAATCCCTTCGGCCTTGTCTGACTCTTAACATTTCCACCATGTTTGGTTCAACTCAGACGAAAACCTAGCTGACCGTGCCTTGTGAGGGTGGATTTTGACTTTTCCCTGTGGCCTTTGCATTTGTTATTTTCAAAATCGAACAGTTATTTATTTTCTTGTCTTATCACCAAAATATCCATGAAGCTTAACCTGAGTCGGATAAAAACTGCTTAATATGACTTCGTCCTGTGCCCGTGATTTTTTGCCTATTGTGAAATCCACTGGTTTATTCCTTGACGGACTCTCCGTACTTCCACCAAGCTTGATTAAAATCGGATGCAAAATGCTTGTTACTTTGTTAACGAGCACACACACACGGGTCAGTCATTAACTTTACCTCTCCCCATTGACCTTTGATTCTTATTTTTTAATGACCTAATCTCATAGTTTTTGTCTTACCGTCAAACCTTCCCTAAATTTTGTCAAAATTGGATTTTTAAAAATAAAGATTTAACTGATTTTGCAAGGGCAAAATTGACCTATCTTTGTGACACTCACCGCTCACCAGTTGTTCTCAAAGCCAGAGGTTAAAGCACTGGCAAACTGTCAAATATTCTGCCAAGTTGGCTAAAACTGTATGAAAAGTGAGTTATTTTGCTTACACACACACACACACACACACACAAGGGCACGAACACTCAAAATAACATTAGCACTCACTCCTCGAGCGAGTGTATAAATAAGTGAAAATTGCGTCCCCCCTGGGAGAACGAGAAAGCAAGATAAGCAGTGTCCCTAGGCATCTAAAAGTGATATATCTAGTAATATGAAAGATGTTTACTTAGGCTGATATTAAGACTGGATGAGTTATGTAAATCATCATGAGCCCAAAAACATTCGCCACATTTACATGGGAAAGGGAGGTCAAGAGATCGGGTCTTTGATCTCATCCATATAGATAAAAGAGTCACGTTGTTTGTTTGTTTGTTAGTTTTTTTTGTAAGTTTGTCCTTCAATCACGCCCAAACCAAGGGCGAGAGACCCTAAGACCCATATGTATTCTGAATCAGGGTGGGCCAAGGATGTTTTTAGGGGTCAAAATTCAGATCTGGGTCATTTAAAGTCACCGGTAGTGTTCACTTTTTTAGCCGGGGCAATGCTGGGTACGCCTGCAGCTGAATTTTTGGCATGGAGACTCAAACGACCTTCAGTTTGAACACAGAATATGTGATGTCGACCTCCAGGGCCATTTGAGGTCATCAGTCAGAGGTCACTTGAGGTCATCAGTAATTCTCACTCAAACAAGTAGGCCCAACAGCCAAATTTCTGGCATGGAGATTCACATGACCTCCAGTTCGGACTTAGGCTATATGAGGTTGACCTCTGAGGTCATTTGAGGTCACTGGTCAGAGGTCATTTGATGTCACTGGTAATAGCAAACAAGTGCGCACAAATCCTGTGCATTAGTCTACAAAAGCTGAAATACAGTAGAAAGTTCCTGGACCCCTTATAATCCCTCTTCAAACGCATAAGAGGTACATGGTCTTTCTGGAGTAGAAAGACTGAATTAGAACAAGTGGGATTACAGTTTTTGCCTTTTTGGGCCCGGCGACGCTGGGTACCCCTATTAGTTTGTAGATATATAGTAGAGGATGATGCAGACAAGTGTATCATCGCTTTCCCACTCATGCAACACAAGGGCTATGGGACTGGCTCCAACATAAGTGGACGTGTTGGTCAAGTGGACAGAGAATGGTCTGCCATTTGACCGGACTTTAGTTCGATATAAGTCTGGGACTGGGAATAGTCTGGTGGTGTACATTGCGTTAAAGCAGTCTTTGTGGATATTCCAAAAGATTCATCGAAATGTCATACAATCACCAGTTTATATCATCACACCAGTCCTAAATGAGCCAATCGTAGAAGACTATAATAATCATGGTGGCCATCAGTGCAGAAGTGGTAAGTTAGAATGCACAAAGGAATTTTGTTTAGGCGCACCGAGCTAGTTTGGTCAGTTGACAGAAATCCGACCACTCACAGTTCAGAATTTAGTTTAAGGCCAGAGGATTTTGGCCAACTGAGAAAAATCACAGCAGTCAAATGGTTAAACATGCAGCCGAAATTGCCTGCCTGGTCTAAATCCTCCATACGTTTCCTGGCAAGCTCCTAAGTTAGGCCATTAAATACACGCTTCCGGAATGCAATTCTCGGATATGACCTACATTGCAGATTGGAGTTGTGTGTGTGTGTGTGTGTGTGTTAGAGACAGAGAGAGAGAGAGAGAGAGAGAGAGATGCGGACGTGAGCTGTTTTGCAGTAACAAATAAAATCCCTGTTGCATTTCCTGCATATCTCTCCATGAATGCAGAAAATTAGCTTATTGACTCCGCACCAGCCGACGCTGATGATACTGATTTTTGGCCAAACTGTCATAAGTGTTGAAGTGTCGATTGCTGGGGATCCATGAGGCGATTGAACCTATGTTGCCAATATTACAGTTTGGGGTTCCACTGCTTTGACGTTGCAGGTAGGTCACGTCCGTCACCTACCTTCCTGACAGATCATTTTAAAAAACATCATTCATGGGTGTATATGCAAAAAAACATGCTTAGGATTTTAACTAGCAGTCAGAAGCAAAATAGCTGAAATACTGGATGATTTTTTTTTTTTTTTTTTGGCTATCGACCATTGAGGCCGGAGCCCCTGGTCATTAAGGCAAAAATATATATATGTATATATATTGACACATATATACATATATATAAGAACACATATGTATACATACATACACACATCCATGCATATGAACATACACACTTTCATGCAGAATGGATGAACTATTGTTCCCACTTTAGTTACACATGACTGATCACTTCACAGTATAGCTAGGTTCGTCATTAAGAGAATGCATGTTACTATATTAATCTAAACCATGACGAAATCAGACCTGTATGTGCATCCATTGATAACGTGTTTTAATAGCACTGCTCGTTAAAATCAGATAATACATGGATTTTTTTTTATCTGGACCTATCGTGTAAAATAAAAATAGAACTCTGAAATATATTTTACAGACTCTAATGGGCATCATAATTTAGCTCTGATGTTTCAGTTTGCGTTTATGATGTATGTACGTAATTTTGTAAATGGCGTGTGTACATTTTCTTTTCCATCGTAAACATATTTTTATTTCGATAACCGGAACATGTACGTCATTAACGTATTGACTATGTTTGCCTTCTGTATGCAAGCTGCTGGTAGTATTCCCTTCTGTATAGTGATATTCTCTACACTTTTCCTCCCATTACTAGATAATTTTTTCACCCTGCGAGAGAGAAAGATATAGAGAATGAAGCTAAACTTAATCCATCCAGTGTGAAAAATTTCTGCTACGCTAAATTAATTCCCCCCGTGCAGCCATCTCCTTAGCCCCGAAGTCTCCCATTTCCCTTATTTTGTTCCCTCAGTCTTCAGCTGTTCCCTCTTCTCTGTGCTCTTCTTTCAGCTTCCTCCAAAACCTTCAACCCTCCCTTCAACTTCTCATTCAGTCTTGAACACTTACCTTAATCCCAACCCTTCCTCATTCTTCAACACTCAACCATCAACACGTCCCAAAACCCTCAACTCTTCTCTCAGCCTTGGACTCTTCCCCCTACGTTCATTTCCTCCATCAACCCCATGTGTCTCTTTTATGAACCCTCTGCTTTACCTCCCATATATCGCTTTACCTTGAATTGCCGTCTTTATCCTCAACTGTTTCTAACCACAACCCACTCCTCCCATCTCGCTCGTCCCACTCGTGACTCCCTGCCCACAATTACCCTATAAAGAGCGGCAATAATTCTTTATCATTACAAGTAAATCACCATCCATCACCGCCCCTGGGTCAATGACGATCTCCCTCCACCACTGGATCACCATCACACCTCCCACCATCACCATACCACTGCCACCACCACAGTTTCCACATCACCATACCCCTGCCACCACCACACAGCTACCACCACCAACTACTACCACCACCACACCACTACCAGCACCACACCACACAGCTACCATCATACCACCACACAGCTACCACCACACCACCACGCAACTACCACCACACCACAAAACAGCTACCACCACACTACCACACAACTACCACCACACCACCACACACGTACCACCACCACACCATCACACAGCTACCATCATTACACAGCTTTCATTATTACACACCTGCCACCAATACGAGTTACTAGCACCCCACAACTACCAGGACCACACAGCTGCCACCACCATCACAGTTACAACTGCTACACAGCTTCCAGCACGACGAGTCTACCAGCACCACAAAGCTACCCAAATCAGAAAGCTACCCCTCACCAGAGCTATCCACACCACAAAACCCCCACCCCCCCCACACAGCTACCACCAACACACAACTACCACCAACACACGGCTACCACCAACACACAGCTACCACCAACACACAGCTACCACCAACACACAGTTACCACCAACACACAGCTACCACCAACACACAGCTACCACCAACACACGGCTACCACCAACACACAGCTACCACCAACACACGGCTACCACCAACACACAGTTACAGCAAACACACAAGTACAGCTACCACCAACACACAGTTACAGCAAACACACAAGTACAGCTACCACCAACACACAGTTACAGCAAACACACAAGTACAGCTACCACCAACACACAGCTACCACCAACACACAGCTACCACCAACACACAGCTACAACAATCACACATCCACCACCAACACACAGCTACAACAAACACACAGCCACCATCAACACTCGGGTACCACCAACACACAGCTTCAGCAAGCACACAGGTACCACTAACACACATCTACCACCAACACACAGCTATAGCAAACACACAACAACCACCAACACACAGATACCACCATCACATAGCTACCACCAACACACAACTGCAGCAAAGACACAGCTACCATCAGCACACAGCTACCAGCACCACACAGCTACTTTCAGCACAAAGCTAACACTGAAACACAGTTTCCACCAACGCATAGCTATCACAACCGGTACTACACAGCTGCCACCACCACACTGGAGTCATTATCACACTGTTACCACCACCACACAGCTAATATCACCCCCAAAGAGCTGGGAAAATTACAATACTAGCACCACCACAATGTTACTAACCCCACAACACTCAACTACCATCACACTCTCCACACCATCACAACACTGGTAATATCTTCATCACAGTAGTAAGACCATCACTATACTATCAGCACCGTCACCATTCTCTTCACCGTCATCATCATCATCATCTCCCAATGCTATCACCACATAATCAGTACCATCAATAGCTGACAGTTAAATCCCTTCCGTTCGATATGTCTGTCCCAAGCTGTTAAAAATCATTCGGGGGCGGTAGAAATGGAACTGAAATATCATCGTTTTATGAATATTCCTAATTCATTTCCTACACTGAATCTTCCTAAGCTGTCAGGATGCATCTGGGGGTGACAGAAATGAAATTAAAAGTCATCATCGTAAAGACAATCCAAATATTGTAAGTCTGATTACACCTGCGCGTGCAGGGCGAGGAACATATCATTTTGGTCGTCTCATGTTTTGTCTTTGCTTGCCGAAATCGAGAGATGCGGCAAGCATGTTGGTCAGTTCCTTATGTTTGTTGCTTGCTGGAATCGAAAGTTTTGGCAAGTGTGTTGGTCATTTCCGTATATTTGTCTGTCTTCTTGTTTGTCTGATCTCTACAGGTCACAACTTCACGCCAATCGTTCTGTAGAAAAAACAAAACAAAAGGTTGATGGCCATAAACCCAGGAAGTTTATTATTTTTCATTAAAATCGGTCGAAGATTTTGGGCTGGATGGGGGGTTGAAACCCCTCGATGACCGTGGGTCCAGAAATCGTCGGTACCCAGTGGCCGGCCCTGGCAACAATTTTTCAGATTTCAGAAATCGATTTTTTTTATACGTATGAAATTGAAGAGAAACATTTGGCACACCTGGCAGTGCATCTTTTAGTTTTGAAAACCCATACTGTGTTTCGCAATGAAGGGTGAACAATTTCACCAAATGACTACCTACACTCCAGTGAAAACTAAGCAGACACAGTCAGATCCATCCAGAAAGCGCTATACTGCCCAACCCGGTGAAAGCGAAGCAGACACAATTGGATCCATCTGGCAAGCACCCTGCCTATAAAGGCATCATTGCTTTCCAAAATCGAAAGATTCGGCAAGCATGTTGGTCATTTTCATTTGTTTGTCTGTTTCTTTGTCTGCTCTCTATAGGTCACAATTTTGTTCTGAAAAAAAAAAAAAAAAATCAGAAGGTTGAAATCTATAAACCCTGGAAGCCAATTGTTTTTCATCAAAATCGGTTAAAGGCCCTGGTCTGGGTGGGGGGTTGAAACCCTTCAACCCACCCCGTGCCAGTGCCGTTTTAAAAAGGTCTTGAATAAAAAAAAATAATTGTGACTGCAATTTTTCAAGCTAGATGCGCAATAATTGGTGTGCTTGTAGGGCAACCCTTCCTCTATCTGCCTTCAGGTGGCCTGACCCATACACCCACGCGCTCCCGCCCCACACTCGCTCTGCCCCACTCTGCTTGTGTCAGTCATACAGTGCAGTGATTTCTTGCCACAGTCTCTCTGACGAGGAGATTCAGGACCTCCTGAGGGTTCCCTACACTGGGGAAAGTGATCTGGAGGATGACGACATGCAGGATAAGGACTACATCCAGCCTGAGGAGGAAAGTAGAAGCGATGACGAAATTCCCTCACCTAAATATCCAGGTATGTGGGCTACACTAGGGCAACACGTGGTAGGAAGCCATCTGCACGTTGTCGCCTTTCACATCACGACGATGAGAAGGAAAGGGAGGAGGAGGGTAATCCTGCAGTTGAGGGGTGGTTGGGGAGGCAAAGAATTTCACCATGTGGGGAGGAAAGTGTGAGGAGGAAGCGTGGAAGATTTGGGAAAGTTCCATTGTTGGGGGAGAGTGACTCATCTCGCCTGCGCTTTCCCTTGCCTATCCGTGACCCAGCTCAGCCCAGCACCTCAGGACAAAGTCTTCCCGCCTTCCCCGGACCCAGCACCTCACGTGAAACTCTTCCCTCATTCCCCACACTTCCCCATGCTTCCCAACAGCCCGAGGAACATGGAGACGATGATGATGATAAGGAGGAAATGAAGTGGGAGTGGGCGAACGGTAGTGACTTTGTCCCCCACATTCATCCTTTCTCCCACGAAAATGAGGCCGTGTGTAGTGTCCCTGAACTTTACCATACCTCCAGTAGGCTTGACTTTTTCAGGAACTACTTTCCTGTGGAGTCCAATGCCTTTCCTGCATTTGAACGAGGGGGAACAACACAGACACGACACAGCTGATTGTCTGAATCTGACATGGCTCTGGGTGAAATGTATGTGTTCCTAGCGCTTGTGCTTTTGGTGAGGATATTGAAAAAAAATCAGCTTCCCTCGTATTGGACTGTGGATCCAGTAATGATGACACCATTTTTTGATAAGGTGATTGGAAGGAATCGTTTTCAGTACATCCTGAGCCGTCTTCATTTTTTTTGACACCCTTGACCCTGCTAACGCAAACAACATGGACAGGATGAGGAGGATACGTCTGGTTTTTGATCACCTTCGAAAAAAATTCCATACCTCCTTCTCTCCATACTAAGACCTCGTCATATATGAGAGTCTAGTGCTATGGAGAGGTAATATTGCTTTTCGTCAGTATATCCCCAGCAAAAGACACAGGTTTGGCTTCAAAATCTTCGTAATGTACGACTGTACGACTGGGTATGTGCAGGACATAGTCCTGTACACAGATGTTCAGATGGACATCGCAGAAGACAGAAGTTTGGGACTCTCAGGGGCTGTGGTAAAAACGATGATCGAGAAATACCTTTATCGTGGGCACGTCTTATACCTAGATAATTGGTACACAAGCCCCCTTCTTGCCACGTACATTCACCTGCACGAAGCTGGTCTGTGCAGCACTGTAAAGAAGAACCGTTGGCACATGGTGAAGGTGGGGAGGAAGCTTCAGAAAGATGAGGTTGTTTTTTACAAAGCACATAATATCCTTGCAACAGCATGGCACCACAACTGTGAAGTATTCCTCCTCTTGTCTGTTCATTGGCCCCTTGTACACCGCATAGACAGTAAAGATTATGGGGCAGAAGGGCGGCACCACGTCTGGAAACCAGAACCTGTCTTGGCGTACAACGTGGATATGCGACAGGTGGATCAATCAGACACCATGATTTCTAGCGCTGACTGTGCCAGGCCCACGATGAAGTGGTATAAAAAATGATTGTTGCATCTCCTCGACATCACAGTCCTCAACGCTCACTATCTCCATGCACAGACCACTGGCAGCCAAGAGACATTAGAGGGCTATATTCGCGAGCTGGTGTGGGAGATAGTGGGTGAATATGGTGAAGATAGAAGTGCTGCTGACCTAATCTGTTCATTTCCTTATGCTGCATCACTGACAAAAGTTTGGTAGAAATCCATCTAAGGGCTCTAAAGATATCGTACCCTCAACGATAAACTAAATCCACACCATATGACCTTGATCTTTGACAGCTTGACCTAGCTGATCTAACCATTTCATCATCTCTTTTTACTGCATTACTGACAAAAGTTTGGTGGAAATCAGTTGATGGGTTCGCATCCATGCACCCACCACGCTCGTATGGACGGACAGATCAATCACTTATTGCCTCTTCCACCATATGTAGACTTCATCATTGGACTGAAATGTTTAACCTTGGACATTAACCCCCGATCCAACTTACACCAACACTGACGTGGGGTTGACTGAACCCCGTTTTCGAAAAATGAAACAAAAATAGTCAGAATTAGAATTTATTCAATTCCATGGCATACATAGAAAATATGTCCTCTGTACTTCAATCTGAGTGAAAAACCAGTAATTTGAAACTGAATCTTAACACTAAGGTGGATAACTAAAAAAAAAGTGTAAAATTACTAAGATTAACTAATGACTATGCTGAAGATCAATGCTATACACAGACGACTGCAGCTGCGGGCTTGGCTGTAGGCACACAAACACCCTGGTAGTGGGAGCCTCTGCTAACCTACCCACAGCCTTGGGGCCGCACTAGGAAGTGTGTGGGAGAGGGACGAAAAAGGTTGTTTCTTTTTTAGTCAAAGAACGACTAGTGTGCAATGGATTTTTTAAAACCTATATTTACCACAGTAAATGAACAACAACTACTTATTATTGATCACCAAGGCTATAGCCATTGATTACAAAAGAGTTCTTACGGATTATTATATTTTTTTCTCTGAAAAACGAAAAAACTTCCGTATGCAAAATGAAGACTATAATCTTATGCTACACCATATATCCTGTACTTGAACTAATAAGTACAAATGTACATAGGAGTGTACAGTGTATGTACTGGTGTATAGATGTACTAATCTCAAAATAATTATATTGTTGTCAATTATTTCCCCCCAAAAACTAACACCTATAAACACTTAATGTGGGGTTGAGCCAACCCCAGGCATACTTTTCAGCATGCAAAATACAGGCGAGCTGCACCACACTACCTCCTGTCAAGAACAGTTGTAGTGGCATGAAGGTACTGGGAGACCCAGCACCCTGGGCCTCATATCTCCCCATGATCGCAGTATCACCTCCTTGGGGGGGGGTCACCTCAACCCCACGAAAGAGTTCTAGGGTTAAGTACAGGCAGATGATAACACAGAGTAACACTAACTTTACTGCCAATGATATTAGTGCGATTCTAGGGTAACTTTAGGGAGCTGATTCCGAATATGGTATCGGTTTTGCCAGATTGTCTCTGATTTTTGACATAATGGATTCCACTATATTTAAGAATTCAGCTTGCTCAGCCTTCAGAGCCCAAGCCATTTTCACGTATATACATTTGTTTCTGAACTGATAGGTATCTGGTCATCTAAATTATTTCAGATTTTACGCAGAAAGTAATTTTACTGTACTGTACATTCATTTTTATCGTAAAGTTTCAGGACCTTATTGAAAAAAAACATAAAAACTGCAAAAACTGTATAGTCAGATGTAGTCTACTCACAAATCACATGGAAACTGTCTCAGATCACAGAAAAGTAAACACATGAGATACCTAATGGCGTTGCGTTGACTACAAAAACATAAAACAAAGTACTGCAGGCTGATTTAGGTAATCACTATTAATGAATAGAAAAACGCTGTTTGTACGATATTCTTGTGTCGGTCATCAGGACAATCACGTTGGAGGCTCCAGCAGTAGGCTGTCATCATGTGTCTGTCCCATCTGCCTTGATACCGTTCTTTCATCACCTTTATATCCTGATGGAACCTTTTCCCTTGCTCCTCACTAAAATCACCAAGATTCTGTGGAAATCTGTCCAAGTGGCTATGGAGAGCGTGCACCAGTATGCTCATATTAGCACCCAGCTTTTTAAAGTTATCGATCATCTTTATACCAATTCCTCATAATTATCTGCTTTGTGGTTACCCAAGAAGTTCTTGACAACTGAGAGATACCTGCACCTGGCAGAATCTTCAACATCATTCATAAATTTTGTGAAATTCGAATCATTGATGAGTTTACGAATCTGAGGACCATCAAAGATTTCTGCTTTAAGTTTTTCAATACTAAGTCCAATGAACAACCTACAGAAGTATTTGAAGCAATCGCCATCTTTGTCCAAGGCCTTTACAAATTCCTTCGTCAGTCCAAGCTTGATATGGAGTGGTGGGAGAATGATTTTTTTTCCCCTTTCAAGCAATGGCTCAATAATGATGTTCACTGCACCTAGAGTCATGATTTTCCTTGAAGGCCATGTCACTTTTTTCCAGTGATCTTCCTTTGATCTATCTCACAAGCAGATGAAACAAGGGTACTTCATGTATCCACTTTGATGCCCTAGCAAGAAGTTCACCAGCTTTTGGTCAACACAAATAGATCAACGGTGCTCGTGACAGCAAAGGTTCCGCAAGACCATTTTGATATTTTCATATTCTTTAACTTTCTTTTTTTGAGTGAGCAGTTGGAAGAGATGCACAGCGGTTACCATTGTACAATAAAACACATTTTAAGCTTCTGGTGGAGCTGTCTATAAAATGCCGCCAATCTTCTGGTCGATACTCCTTTAGTCCAATTTAGAGAAGTCTAGGGATGTCATTGCAGTATACAAGTTCTTCATCTTAGCCGAAGTATGGAGGAAGTGGCTCCTCTCTTGTCCGATAAGTTGTTATTTTAGCTTCTGGAATTGGACAGTTCTTTTACCTTGGATGCTAATAGGTCAGACACTTGCTTTGGCAGACTGCTTTCCTTTATATTCACTTCTACTGCTACCGCCTGTGCTGCACTCAAAGTCCTGCATTTCTTCAAAATCTGACAGTGGAAGATGAGACAGTGAGGTAAACACTGGTATGGGAACGTCATCACTGCATACCGCAGGTCGCAGGCCTTATTCCAAATCAGGATACTCCCACATACTGGGGTAAAATCATAATTTGAGGGGTGTCCATTATTTCGACAACTAAAGCTAATTTGGCAAAACAAAGTCATTTTTGGTTTCAGCACCCCCAGATTACCCTAAATTCGTTCAAACATGCTGGTCAACTAAATAAACGAGTTTAAGAACACTTGAGATCCTAACGATGAAATAATGGGCATGACTGTCTGTAGAGTGTTGCCAACATGTTATTGTGTTGAGTATAGGAAATGCAGAAAGAATGACATTGCTGGAAATGAAGTGTTGACGAGAAACAGCAAAGAAGAGATATACTCGTAGCAACAGAATGGAAACACACACACACACACACACACACACACATATGCTCACTCACTCAGAGAGAGAGAGAGACAGAGAGAGAGAGAGAGAGATTGAGAAGGAATTGCATTTGTTGTCCTGTTTTACCTGGAGCGATGGATGAAAGACAATACTGGCACCACTGAAGAAAAAAGAAATGCAAAGAACACGGACCTGGAGATATCGACGCAGAGTCACTCTGTATGCCTTGGCCAAGCCTTGTGCATGGATTCGCTATACAACCTCCATGACAAGGTTCACTGCGGGTTGAAATGAGACTAAAGATAAACTAAGTTGATCCCATAAGACCTTGATCTTTGATTCCTTGACCTTTCTGACCTAATCAGTCCATTGTCTCTTCATACTCTATCACTGGCAAAGTTACATCGAAATCAGTCGAGTGGTTCAGGAGATATCTTATGCACACCCATATGACCTTTACCTTTGACCTCTTGACCTTGCTGATCTCATCAGTTCATTGTCCCTTCATACTGTATCACAAAAGATTGGTCGAAATCTGTGGAGGGGTTCAGGAGATATCGCACGCACTCCCATATGACCTTGATCTTTGACCCCTTGAGCCTGGTGACCTAATTAGTTCATCAGCCCTTCATACTGCATACTGACAAAAGTTTGTCCAAAATCTGTCAAGGGATTCAGAAGATATCTCGGCCAAAAGAATAACTGGCAGAAGTTTGGTCAGCATCTGTCGAAGGGTTCAGGAAAAAATTGCGCCCAGAAGGATGAACTATATTGACTCCATAAGACTTTGATCTTTAACCCTTGACCTAGCTGACTTGTTCAGTACATCTTCTCCTCATACTGTGTCACTGACACAAATTTGGTGGAAATCTGTCATTGGGTTCAGAAGATATCACGCCCGCAGTTATGGTACAGATGTACAGTTGTGGACATAGCAAACAGAAAAACCACACCCAGCAGCAAGGTAGTGTTATGCTCTCGGCATCTGGTAACACTGACAGGTATGGAACTTCACCAGGTTTCGTTCGGTCACTAGGACATACAGAATGTGGTGATCATTGCCGCTGTGCGCTGTTATTGACGGTATATAAACAATGTCCCACCTGTCAATGTCCTGAAAATGAGGTCTGTTGAATATGGTAATAAAATAATTTCACACCATACATTATCGTATTTTATTTACATGATTCACACAGGTGTCCTGTGACTTTTGACAAACATCATGAACCACACAACATTTACCGACGGCCAGCACAGAAGCCATTATAACATTATCTGCATTCCCGCACCTATCATAATAATCTGAAAATTACCGTGACCCTCCTCCTACCTGACCGTGAACCTGAAACTGGTAGACCTCTTTAATCGATGCAAATTATGAATTTCTTAAGAGGTGGCACCACAAGAGGAGGTAGGATAGGGAGCCTGGGAGACAGGAGAAGGGACGTGGGCGAGGAGCGGACAATGCTGGTCTGGCTGGTGGGAAGGGGCTCTATAGGAGACGAGTGATGAGGTAGGGGAGAGTGGACTGTGGTTGGAAGCTACGATGGGATGGATAAATGATACGCTGGTGACATGGTGCCAAATCAGCTGTAATTTAACTTCGATTATGGAAGATGATGGTCAGGTCTTTAAATGTTATGCAGACTTTGGCACATTACCAGTCTACCAACATGTTTTGTTACATCGTCTATAGTACGACCGACTCCCCACGCGGTGGCACATTACACAAACCCTGCATTATTTCTGTATGGTGACTACTATATCATCAGATGGTGATATAATTATGAAATGCCCCTAGAATATTTGTCTGATGTCACATCTGTTGTCATAGTAATTGGGAGCTATTCTTGTTGCGTTTACATAGTAAAATCATGGATGACGACCGCGATATCGAAAGCAGTAGAGGGGGAGGGAGGAGTTTTCTCTTGCCACAATAAATAATAATTAACAGCAGTGTTTCGTGCCTATGGTTCTTGTTAATATCTGTATGGAGCCGATGTAAACGAAAACGTAATTTACTAGATGGGGATGAACTGGGTCCCAGAACATAGGTGGTGATACTGGGGTGGGCTAATTGGTGGGCAGAGAGTTGCCTATCAGCTGTATTACATGATCTTTGTGTTGGATTATTGTAAACCCTACACTGGTAAAGTAAATCGTGGTATGAAGGACGTGTAAAATAAGCAATCTGATTCATAGGCTCCGTATCCGCTCCACTGTCCGCCCATCCCTCTTCCCGACACGTGCGTGGACTCAGACATGGGTATGATGGGGAGGGAGAAGGTCGTAATGACTGCTACACCATGAACAGCGGACCACATGTTTATACATCAACGACAGTGGATCACCTGTTTTCTTTAATGGATTGCACATCGTTACTCAGCCAGGGCAACAGCACCATGTTCGGACACAGCTGAGATGTGTGGCTCAGTAGTTGCTCTCTGTGAACAAGGTAATGGACACTTGTCCTCATATTTATCATTATCCTATCAATTTCATACAGTGTGAACGATATTATGTTGTTTAGCATAACAAAACACACTGCAGATAAAGTGTGTGTTTACATTTAATACAAACGATTTCTGTAGCTAATGGCATTGTTGATGTAATATGCACGTGCTCAGTCTGGATAACTGCAGATATTACAACCTTGTTCCACCATTATTGGCCCGAGGATTTGTGAAGGAATCCTTGAGGCATACGACAGTTGCTCAGAATGAACCTTAATATAACTAATAACCACCGGCAATGTGCAAAATCAGCAGTCAAACACGGCATACAGAAAACGGTAACATGAACCCGGGTTAAGTAAATCCACCTTTATTTTACATCAGTGCCATACAGATAATGAAAACCATTGAGACCATCATTACTGTCAGACTGCTCATATTTATTGGTGATAAAGGAAAAATCTACAGAGGCCTATCCCTACTATGTCTGTGATATCAGTCGTCATCCATGATGATACTACACAATAGGCTACAAGAGCAATTCTCAGTCACTATGATAACAACTGTAACATCTGACAAACTGTAGGGACGATCGTATATTACGTCACCATACTCATATTACAGGGATACTGAGCCACCCAGTGGAAAGTGTGTCGTGCAGTTACGAACCATGACGGTCAATTACAACACATGGCAACGTTAACATAACGTTTCCTGGTCTGACTGTAAAATTCCATATTCTCCATGAAACTATGATTTGGCCCAGTCATCACTTTGAAATCAATCCCTCCCACTGTAGTTCCTGTCGTCTACTAAAGTCCGCAGTCCCCTACCCCATCACCCCTCTCCTCTAGCCCCCAGTTCGACCACCATTGCCCCCAGCCTCACCCACCTCCCTCCTCCCGTCTCCCAGGTTCCCCACTCCCACCCTGCCGCCTCCTGAGGCGCAACCTCCTGTATGTGGTGAGCTTGCTTCGATTTCAGAGATCCACCAATGTCAGGTTCAAGGTAGGGAGGAAGGGCGTCACGATAATTCTCTGTTCATTGATAGCTGTGGGGAAACTGATAACTACGACATATGATGAATTGTTAACAATTGCATGGTTCATGACTCGAAACTAAACCACTCAGGAAATCCAAGTCACTCATAATAACTGCTATTTTGTAGAGGATGTATTGTGTGACAATTTTTAAGAAACAGCATAATCATGACATGCTATTTTCTGGCGGAATATTGGTTATATATTACCACCGATAACTATGTACAGCGGCAATGATCACTGCGACCGAATGAAACCTGGTGAAGTACCATACCTGTCAGTGGAACCAGATGCGGAGAGCATTACAACACCTCGCTGGTGGACGGAGTGTTTCTGTTTGATATGTCTGCAACTGTACAGATCTATGCACACACGAATGCACGCATAGACGGAAGGACAGACGAATCTCATTTTTGTCTTCTCCAGCATAGGTGGGCGGAATGCTGAGACATAATTATTGTTCATCTAGTAGCTTATGTTTCACCCACACCTTTCATTAGGGATGAAACCCATAACTCTGGCCTGGCAAGTAGTAGACTGCACTGGAAGTGGATTCTAGAGGAAAATATCCAGCCACAGCACTTCCAGGACCTCTCCCTTGCCGTCCTTTGCTTGTCCCTGCCCACGTCTTGCTTGACCGTGGCCTAAAAATTCTTTAGCACCTCTAACATAGGATTCAGTTCACGAGGCCTCTTCACTACTACGACTTATGTTTTGTAGTGTGTGTTGTTGCCATTAGATTTTACTTAGTGAAGGAGAACCTTTTAGTGATGCAAGAGCTAAAGAAAGCTGTATCTAACCCTACTGTGTTAAAAAATATGACCTTATTTGAATTAAATCATTCTAGGATTTTTTTGTCTATACTTTACACCAGCTCTATTATGTTTACTGCAGCACCAGACCTTCAACTCGGAGAGAGATTGATAGCCAGAATTAACACTTCACCATGCTGACGATGCATCGATGAGGAAAAGGTGTTCGTAGGACCGGTAATGCATTGGAAGGGATAGTGTTGTGAATACTGTGTTTAGGAAAGTCACTGGTAGAGGCGACATGGCGACAGGGCATGAACATACAAGCCTGTAAATGACCGTACTGCCAGCACTAATCCTAAATGTTTGCCACAGCATGAGCTGGAACCCTAGAGTCGGGGCCATGCACACGAGACGGAAATGCTAACCACCGAACAAAAACCAAATTATATTATGAAATCCAGTCAGTTATGGTCCAAATTATCATTGATTTACGATAATTCATAACACCATTTCCTTGGCGATTTTTTTTTCCAAAACACTAATGGTTCGATGGGTAGCACATTAGTGTCGCGATGCGAGTCTAAGGTTCGAACCAAAAACCTAGGAAGGCAGTTAAATTGGGTGTTGGTGCTACACCCCTTCATGTTTGCTTATGTTAGCACCCTGTCAGTTCTCTGTCTGGCACACACAAATATAGTCATAACAACACAACGACTTTTACATACAACATTATTCTAACAGACTCTCCTTCCTCATTTGTACTTTGCCAGAATGGTGAAGAGTTAGTTCTGGCTATCACTCTCCCTCCGAGAAAAGGATCCGGTTATGCAGTACACATAATGCAGAGCGCTACATACTCTGACTAATACAAACCCTAATGTCTGTTATTCTCTGTTATCGGTTCTGGTGTACACAAAGTAAGAAAAAAAAAAGTATCGGTGCACAGGGGACCCAATGCCTACCATATACATTCGCTGGCTGGCTTTATATGGCATGCGCCTAAAAGCAGGGTTGCCAATGTGTGGTGGGTCGGCCAGTATTAGCTCAGTCTCCTTTGTTCTGTGGTCATAATGTTTCACGCATATTGTGCACAGATACTTTCCTAACCTTGTGTACACAACCATCCTGCGAAAACCTTCTCACATTGTTAGGCTATTGCCATGCTGTTTTATTTGGTTCACGTAGCCTCCTTTTTGTACCGAAAGTGTTGATGAGGGCTACTTCAATCACTTCCGACTACAGGAGTCCATCCAAAGCTGAATAGAAGTGCACAAAGGTCAAAAT
Source organism: Coenobita brevimanus (assembly GCF_032717465.1). NCBI lineage: Eukaryota > Metazoa > Arthropoda > Malacostraca > Decapoda > Coenobitidae > Coenobita > Coenobita brevimanus. The sequence continues at coordinate 41,699,184 of NC_137033.1, forward strand.
CAAATCCTCGTGATGGTGGAAAAAGGCTGAAAAGACAACAATAAAAAGAGTATGTATGAGAATATTAAAGAGATTATGGAGATGAAAATATAATCTTGAGAATCACTGGTCTCATTTTTATTCATCTTCTGTCATCGTCTCAACTTAATATCATTTGTCTCCTTAGCCATGTACTCGATATGAAAACCAAAAAAAAATATTTAGCCACCCACATTTGAAAACCTTAGTCACCCGTATGATGTCAAAGGAGGCAGTTCTAAACACTGAGATATCTTCACCAAAGCTACATAAACGATTGCTGTATCACAGTGCACCATTTTTTGTTACTCTACACTCTTGTACAGTACACATCCCTTACGTTATAGCTAGGACACCTAGGCAGAATGAATAAATAAATAAACATAACATCATTGGAATAATTTTTTTTCTTAATGTTTGAGTGCCACAGGCTGCTGCTTGGACAACATTTGCATATTGTTGTTGAACGTTTTAGCAATGTTGAGGTATTCCTTTTTAATACATGTTTTCATTACTGAATACATGTTACAAAACTAAAGCTTCGATTCTCAAATTTGTCTGTAATCTTACCTTGATGTTTATTATGTAAAAAGTGCTACAGGCCCCTAAGGCCAGAGAAACTGTGAATATAGGACTCGGCTTTTTTTTTTAGCAAAATGACGTATTAAATACCAATAGGTGTTTGTTACATGTCGATATGACGAATTTGAAATGGATCAAGACGAGAAAAAAACTATTTTCGTTTATTTTTATTTATTTATTTATTTTTTTTTTACACATTTTGGGCCTACAGCCTGGGCCTTGGCCCATTTTGGCCTAAAATTTAAACATGTGATTAGAAGGTCATAACGCATCATCCCTGTAATTGTAGTTAAATTTGCACCCGTAGTGTTCGCGTAAAGTTGTTAGCAGACAGACCAACAGGCAGACAGATAGACACAGGCAAACAAACAAACAGATAAACCGAGTAAAAACAAAACCTGTCCCCGATCTCCTCCTGGGCGATGACGGGTAATAAAGGGCTTCGAGTGTATTACCGCTAACCAAGATTAAAAACCCGCACAGTGACTTTGCCACGCCCCTGTAATTAAAGTTTTGCTAAACCTTCATAGAGAGAACAGTGGACGGGGTTAAAAACTAAAAGAATGATATGTGTGGTGTGTCAGGAGGGAGAGAGAGAGAGAGAGAGGGGGGGGGGAGCCAGTGGGAGGACTAGAGAAGATGAGAGTTAATTTAAGAGACAGGAAGAATAGGAGAAGGGGCGGAGGAAGGGAAGGAGAAAATGAGGAAAGGAATGACAGAAGAAAAGAAATAGGAAAGCAAGCTGGGTAAGAGGGAGAAGAAGGAAAATACAGATGAAAAGATACAAACATGGAATACTGAAAGGAAAGAGACAGCGAGGGAAGGAAAGGTGGGAGGAATAAATAAGAGAGAGAGAGAGAGAGAGAGAGAGAGAGAGAGAGAGAGAGAGAGAGAGAGAGAGAATGAAGGGAGTACAGGGAGGAGTAGGGATGTACTAAGGTGCGGAAAGGAAAGCAAACAGTAGAAAAAAAAATATGGTCCACTTACGACTGTTCATTACAAAGGATGCTGGTGTATCTGTTCTATGAGTAAGGATAACCAAGCAAAAAGGGTTTTTCCACCCAAATAACTATCCTTCCAGTCAATGAAGGCAGGAAAGAGTGAGAAAAAGCCACCACGTAGAACAGAAAAAACTGCAGTGGAAAATTCTAAGGAAACGGTGAATGGAAAATTACAGACATAAAAATATCTTTTAAATGTCAGTACTTTATCTAAATCTACAATAGTGCTAGAAGGTTTGGCGTTAGGGTTGCGATTCTATTGAAGGAGACATGTCTTACTTTACTGCCTGGAAACGTTATCAGAAATGCTCCATAGACATCATCTTTAACGTATTTCGCGTGGTCTCATGTGAAGTACTTATCGACTGCTGTTTAATGGTCTTGAGAAGTAATACATATAATTGGTTAGGATTCCCTCGTAATGTGCACTTTAGTGTAGTAAACAGATGTAGTTTCTAAATATTCCATCCCTATTGGTTTATCAGTATTAGTATATATAATTTTTGTTCTTCGCTGTTCTCTTTCAAGATTCTCTATTCTTTAATATTTATTAACCAAAATGAACAATACGAACATAATACTAATGTTTTAGGTGTGCTGAAAAACTGTACTCATGGTGGGGATACTAATTGTCTTGTTTGATTCTGAGTGCTCTTTCTGTGGATCCCTTTAAATGATTAGTTTTCTTTATCGCCGCTATCCATTTGTGCTTTGTTTTAAATATCTTATTGTGATGATTCCTAAATGCATACTTTGATATCTGTTCTTGAATTGCCTCTAGGTAAATAATCTATGAAAATCTGTTGCGAGTACTACCGGTACATATTTTTATTTTTATAATAAAATGTAACATTTAATGCAAACATTCATCATTATCATACAGGAGAATCACAATAGATTGAGACCAAAACTAAGTCTTTAACACGCCCCTTATAATATTAACGCATTTTCATTATCTCCATGTTGCTACTACACTTTATGCATATGCTAGTTCTCCTGACCTGGGCTCAATCCCAAGCAGGGGCAGACATCTAAATGGGTGCAGTAGTATGTTTCATGTGTTTACACATGTTCGCACCCTGTCAAAGTTCCCTTGACGACATACACAGACACTCCACTCACAAACACGACAAAGAATTCCACCTATGTTACTCATTCAGCACTTAAAACCATACGTAAATTATAGGGTGTGAGCGAGTCACTTCCCCAATGATGGAAAGTAGTGTTCTGATTTTGCGGATGAGTTGCCCTTCAAAACTTGAAAAAATCTGTTTGACTGTGTATAGTACATCCGCCTACCTTGTCAGGTGTGAAAAAGCCGATACATTATATTAACTACATAAATACAAGCCAGCTGTCGACTCTTCGTACCTCAAAATTAGATAATAAAAAAATGGAACTGATAATATTCCTGGAAATTGAAAGACTTTACTTTGGCTGATATTATCATATATATTTTATCATATATTATATACCATGTATGTGAAGGAGACTGATGAAGAATAATGTCAATATAAAGATCAAAAAGTTTGGGAAAGCATGGACGACTGTGCCTTACGTATATACCGCTATATTCCTGCCTCACACTGCTCTCTCCACTACTGCTCTCTCTCTCTCTCTCTCTCTCTCTCTCTCTTTATATATATTTGTCCACGTGCTCTCATATTCTCTACCACCCCTATTCTGTCACCTCTCTCCTCGTCTCTATATCTTTTTCCAGTTTCCTTTCCGTTCCTGTTTCTTTCCATCTCGACATAATCTTCCTTTCCTCCACAACCACCCATTTCAACAACATCATGATCTTTCGTTCCTTCTCTTCCCTCCTCCGTAGCTCTTTTCCAATCAACTCTCACCCTTCCCTCTCCCCTACCCCTTTCCCCTCTTCAACAAATTGCTCTCCCTCCCTATATCCCCTCCCCATCTCCCTTCCCTGATGGCCATTAGCGAGGGAAGGAAAAAAAAAAAAAGATGCTGTTGGTATTTTGCACTATTATAGCTTTGGTTGTTTTTCTGAAGTGCGGCATGACTTTTACCCATCATTTTCTAAATTTCTAAATAATCACTGTCACTGATATCTTCTGTTTAACCCAAAGGGCGCACCTTATATTCACGGCAGCTAAAATATGGGATAAGGGATACGCTTCACCGTCATTGCAATATTCATGTTGATTACGTCAATGTTTTGGAATGCAAACATTCCATCATTAGGGCACCGCCTACAATTTTTGAAGTATACTAAAAATTCGAAAACGTATAACAGTATAAAAACCTTAATATTAATTCTCAAGATTGTGTGTTCATATTACGACAAGGAAGCAGTCTATCGTTTCAACCTAACAAATTCAAACTAGTTATTACACATCAAATATAAATGTGGTGGCACATAAGGAAGCCTAAATTACTATAGAGGCCTTTTTAACACTTTTTTTTTTTTTCATATATTTATGAAAATATAGATCACGTATTATTATGCTACTGGTACCATATAATCCAGTACTACCCTGGTTGATGGTTGAACTGTTGACGACTAAACTAGGAACCTCACTGGTTTTGGCCAAAGAGGAGGCTAGACACCCAGGAGGACGAAAAGCATACATGTCAAGGTATGGATGAGCTTTTAAGCCAACAGTCATCTAGTCTCATAGGTCGAGCTCGTTAACATAGGTTGGCAGTCCACCAGGAGAAGGAAAACTCTCATTAAAATGGTAGACAGCCAGGCTTAATGCCCAATGATTCCATGCCCTTGACTATAGGCTAGTGGTGAGCCCTTCCCTGACTTAGGAGGTTGGTGAAGGGTTTGCACCCCCTTTCCGTAAAAAACAATGTCACCACTAGAGTCAAAAGAGGAGACGAGACTGGGGTCAGCTGCTTTTGGTTGCCTTTGACTCAAGCCTGCTGAGCAGCTCCCTCTTCAAAAGCTGGAGGGGCAGGACTCCTTGGATGCTCCCAGGCTAATTATTTGTCATAGTGACTGATGGGTAAAGCCTTCCAGACCCCAGCAGCTGGGTAATTGGGAGATGTACCCAAAGGCCCAAGCCTATTTGTATTGTATGTTGCTGTGATGCAGAGGACACACGATCCCATAGTTCCACAAGCCGAATCTCTGAATGGCACTTTAGTTCTAAGCCTCTCAAAGGATGACCAACCGCCTTTGTTGTTATGAGAGCTAGAGCAATTGAAGGTTGGCAAAGCTTCACATTCTGAGATGAAGCTACCTGGTCATGACGAGATCACTAGTGATGGTTACACATACTGCTGGTCTAGCTGTGACAATGGTGCTCATCTTAGAGGTGCTGCTGTGGCAGTTTCTGTTCGCTTTACCTCTTCTGTCAACAAAACTGCTTCGAATGATGAAAGCATAATGCTGCGGAGTATGAATCACACTTTATATTTCATTTCTCTTATTGCAATATACATTCCCGCTAAAATGAGTGATCTTAAAGGTTAAGTGCTCTTCCATGCCGAACTCCACTCAGTTTTGGAACAGTGTCTTTAATGGATAAACTACAGGTCCTAGGTGATTTCAGTATAGTTTCTGACATTGACAGGGGTAGACTTCGATGACTGAGTAGTTTTCCTTGGTTCTGGAAACAGGAAATTCAGTACTTTTTACTTCCTGGATTTCTCACACACAAAAAAATAAGTTGAAAATTGCTTGATCTTAGAGTAATTCCAGCAGCCTGATCTTCACCACGGGACTTGATATTCCAGTGTTAGAGGGGTTGCCAACGAGTTAACCACAGCCTTGTAAGTACTCGGTGGAGGATCCTCCAGAACTGCAGTTTTTTCAGGATTGCAGGGTTCTTTTTGTATATCACATACTTGTTGCTACTTTAAGACTGCACATTAAAATCAAGAATCCCAAGATTCCACGTGAAAAGCTTCCATCCTGAGAAATGCAGGGATGGGTAGTGTGCTTGTGAGTAGGTAGTGGTAGACTTAAGTAATTTTGAGGTCCTGCTTGCTGTGGAATGATGACTGAAAAGATATGCTTGATGAATGAAGGGATATATTTAAGTAGGTGACTCTATCAGTAATTGATGCAAGGCTTAAAAAAAAAAAACAAGATCAAGAAGGGTATTTATCACACCGGGAGTACTGTCTGTTATTCAGAATCATGCTATCTGACTCGTTGGGGATCAGGGGCAGAGCAGACTTCTGTATTGTTGGGTAAGAGATTCACTGGGAAGACACATAAAGAGGTATGTCAAAGAAATTACTGAGGAGGTGGAAGGTTACGTTCATGCAAATGACACTGGACCTGCTTATCGAATCCTGAAGAAGCTCCACTGCAGTCCCATCCCTCAGGTTCACTCTGTTTGGACAACAGGTATGTGGATGGTGTAGGGAGCGAGTGAGTAAGGGCTTGTTGAATTACATAATTTGAGCAGTTGTATATGGCAAAAACCCAAAATAGAGAGCTTCCACTGCCTGGTCTGAAATCACTAGTGGCTATTCCACCAACCAATGATTCCGTGCCTTCATTTGATGAAATCAAGAAGACAGTGACCAGGCTGAAATGTGCTGGGATAGCTAGTGTTTGTGGCATCCCTACGGAAATTAACAAAGCTTAGGGTTATTGCATGCAGTCATGGAAGCCGTTTAACACACTGGTATCATTCCACCTGACTGGACATGAAGCCTGGTCATCCCTGTCCAGAAAAGAAATGGAGACCAATGTGAATACCAGCGTGTTACAGTGCTCAGTTTGTCAGGCAATGTTCATACTGATTTCCATATCTGGGACCATTTGTTAAAGTTTTAGAGACCTAGGAGATCTTTCTAAACTACAAAGCAGTCTAGAGTTGACTGGATTGTAGGTTTTAGAATTCATGTGGAGTAGCGTATCTAAGTGAGTTTTGCCAAGGACTGCTTGCAGCCGACATCAGTGTGGGAATTCCTTCCATTCCATGAGAATATATGAAGCCCCGTGTGTTCTTTCAGCAAGATGGAACAAAAAAGAATGTTATAAAGAATGCGAATAACATCACAGTGTTTAGACGCAGGACTGAAGCAGCACTGGCTTTCACCATCCTAGGGATATTTCTTAGCACTTGAAATAAAGTTCACTACCACCCTGATATTCTACATGCTACCAAATGAGTTCATGTGGGAGCTTATTCAAATGAAGCTATGTGTCACAAGTACATGGCAAATATTTCTTTGGTTATTTCATCAGAACCAAAACGTTACTTCTAAAAGTAAAAATTGTATTAACTTTCTTAATCTGTTGAATATTTTAACCTGTGCTGTGCAACTTTCCCCCATATGAATGAACTTCAGGGCATTCGAGTGTGAACGAGATTTAATAACGGAGCACGAAAATTCTGGTAAGACAGTGCCATGCAGTTATTAGATAACAGACTTTCATTTCTTATCCCTCACCCCATAGGTAAAGCCCCTCCAAAAAAATTTACAGTAGGTAATGTGCATGAAATTTTTATAAATTATACTCCATTTACCATGGCGCTAACATCTAAGGAAGACACAGACCTGTCTTGAAAAAACTGTTTTTGATTATAGAATCGAATGGAGGACTAACCGTGGCTAGGAGAAGTGAGGCACAGGTGAAATAAATTATTAAAAGTAGCACGTCACGCCCAAGTAATAGCCTATTGCACTAACTGGAAACTCACTGAGATTTTGACGACAGTGAGTCCTGCTCCATGTTGCCGGTTTCCCAGCAAATAGAAACTTACTGATTATGATAGCTTCATTACTGTGGTAAGTTGAGCAAAAGTATTTCTTTGGTAGTTGTGTCATACTATTAAAAAAAAAAAAAAAAGCTGTACATTTGACGTCATTTTGCAGTGGTAGCAAAAGTGGTTACATTACATCAGTGGTCCTCAAATGGAGGACCTCTGTCCGAATCTGGACCCAGACGAGTTTTTTAATATGGACCCCAGCAACTTCCATCACTGAATGTTCAGTAACCCTCATAAATTATTAAATAGTTGTAGTACTTAACATCTTTGGATGAATTCATCCAAAATACGGCTCAAATGAATTTCATTATATCTGGCTATCATAATAAATTATGATTAGCTATTGGAGTAACACAGACATAACCATTTCGTGGCTATAATGCAGATTAGTGAAACTAATAATTACCAAAGAGACCACTATTGTTTTTTTTTTTTTTTTCAGCTATTACAGGTGCTCACATCATTCATTGTAAAGAGAGTTTCTTATTTATAAATAACATATTATCTCTTCAGGATTCACAATTGGTAACATGAGAACAGGAGTCGTCACCGTAATAATACTGTTTTTAACAAGCTGCACTGCACGTACCCACAGACTGTAATTGCCAAATCATGAGTTGACTGGGGGATACTGACAGTAGTAAAACAGTTCACTGTCCACGGTATGGTGTTAAAGTGATGGTGGAAGTGTTAAAATGACTATGCTTATGTAAGGAAGACAATAGTAATTTGTTCAATAGAAGAGTTTCATTTTGTCTTTTTTGAGAAGTTGGGAGTGCTGATCGTAGATTCTTTTGTCTTACTTAACCACCTTTCTAAGAGGAGAGAATATTTTAAACCTTATTAATTTGGTCAGGGTATTAACTTTCCGCACAGTCCCATTATATTAACATAAATGGAATTGCTCTATTCCAATAATGATATTAAATACAAGATTTTTCATCTGGACCTCTGTTAAAAAGGAAGATAATATGACTGGACGTTGAAAGACAGTAATTGAGAAACCCTGTATTACAGCATTACAGAACTACCTTCGGCAGTCTACAGGTTAATGATGCTCTGTACTATAAACAGCATCGCCTATGTAACCTCAAAGGTTATTCTAATGGTTGCCGGGGATGATGAAAGGAACCCTTACTAATGAAAGAAAAATTTACAAACATATTACCAATACTGTGCTGGAAATCGATCTGGGGAGTCTCAGATGTGAGCCAGACAACTTTCCACAGCATCATGATCAGGTAAAAATTCTCACCTTGCCACATACTTGTAACCAAAGTGTAACTGCCCTTCAGTCATGGTTTAAAAGGGGAGAGACAACTCCCTGGCACTTGGGCAAGTAGATGCTTTAAATCCTTTTGTGCGCGGTAAAGTTAATAAGTTTTGTGGGACATGACACACTGGCTTTTCTCCCCTCCACCCCCCTTGTCCGCCTTGCGCTCCAAAAATGTGTATTCTCGGCTTATTTTCACCACCCAAACATAATTTTTTGGCCACAAAACCCACATATTCCTATTTTTTGATGTTTGTTCTACACGATAAACCAAAAAAAAACACACACACACTATACATAAGTTAGGGGCGTGTGAATAAACATTCAAGAGCATACATCTTCCCAACATCACAAGTCAAATGTTTACTAATCAATCTCTACATGTTATACAATCACTGGAAAGAGAATTTCATTAGGTTTCGAATGCCAGAAGTCCCAGTTTGATACAAGCTCTAGCAAAAAACTTTTCTTGCCAGTGTTATGCTTTTACCATCCTATGCAAAATTTAATTGGCTTTCATTTGAGACCACAACGGTGATCCTAGGCCTCATAGTTTTCGAGAAAAAAATGCAAAAAACTATGGTGTACCCATGTCTTGTCGTGACTGTAGGTCAGTTTCCTGCCTTCGTCTAAGCTTGTGCACATATTTCACCAATTCTTTGTACACTAGATATGCACACTATAATCACATGGTTCACTATCACTATTACTATAGCTAAGTACTCACATTTGGTGCAGGGTAGAGGCAGTGTAGTTGATTTGAAACAGTAGCTTAATCTTCATAGGGCCAACGGCTAATAACGACCAGGATTGCTTCACAAACACCAATTTCCTATTGCAAACACCAAATCTAATCACAACAGTGCCCAAACGCTATACACAAGCACTACTGGTATAATGAAATACGTTGCACGGTTGGGACGGGGGTAAGAGTGGAAATTTAAAAGGACAGAACCATGCAGTACCTTCCCCACTCACAGCTTATTTGGTATTGAATAACCTGTCTGCTCTCTTGCTGGTATCAGGACCCACAATTGCCAACTCATTACTTTTGACGAGGAGCAGGGAAGCTATGACGCCTCAAAAAATTACACTGATCAGCCAGAAACTTTTCCTCTGATGAAAGTTTTTATGCTTTAATGACGCCAAAAACATCAACGAGTATAGTCGCAGCCACACCCATATGGCGACAAACGCGTCATTGTGTGTGGAGGGGTTAATTTAACCAAATTAAATTCGGTAAGTAGGTATGGAAAATAAATATAAATGTAATAATCAATTACCTTATTATCAATACTGTGCCAGCAGTTGAATTAGGGAATCTCAGGTGAAAGCCAAGCAGCTTTCCATTACACCATAAACAGGTGAAAGTTGTCTGACTTATCATATGTGCATTGTCTAAGATGTCCCAGTGCCAGGGGGTTGTCTCTTCCCTTTCAAGCCCACAGTGCGAGGAGAGAGTACCTTGGTTACAAGTATGTAACAAGGTGAAACAACTTTTGTCTGGTCGTGGTGCAGTGGTAATCTAAGTTTAATTACATTAGCTCGTAGATGTCTTACATAATTTTGCCAACACTACATTATGAACTTAGTACCTGGTGTTGCTTGATTTAACCAATATATGGAAAACTTGCACAAAAGGATGACAATCCTTGAAAGAAACAATATTTGTTACAGTGTACTATCAAAATTATAGTTTCGTCTTGAAGCATTATTTCAAATGGAAAAATTAAGCATTTTCATACCAGGCCACTGCACCAATCACATCCATCTACTCACTCTGTTATCTTGTTTTTTTTTTTTTTTTCTTGGAGGAAACAATCTTGCAACTCCTGGCCTTTAGTTCCTTCTTTCTTGCATTAAAAAAAGCTAAGTCAAAAATACATCCACTATCACTCATCATTCACTATTATTGGATACCCATATATCTTGAAAAACTTATGTTATTTGCACGGAGAACCAGGGTCAGGAGTTTTGCCTCTCTACAGCAACCATTTTCACGTGGTGCCCATGGCCTGCTTAATTCAAAATACAGTTCCGCGCCTTGCAGGCGCGGTTGCTTTCCTGCAGTTGCTGATTCTGCTTGATCAGATACATTTGGTTATCATAACAACAACTCTCACACTTCATCTTCCTATCATCACTCACTCTGATTCTATTTTTCCTCTCACAATTCACCCTTCCACCTTATTCTCGGCCTTCCTTCCCATATTCTCTAGGCAAATGTTTACCTATTAACCTCTTCACCATGACCCCGTCTTGCAATTGCTGTTGCTCCAACCAGTGAGCCTTGGTCAGAGGAAGCCATGCACTGTTGTGATATGGTCAGAATCCATGACGTACTGGTAGCCAAGAGGTTTATCTATCATACAAGCCATTCATTGATGTAGGGTTGTCATTACGGCAGGTATTATCATCGGAAAGCTCCAGAACACCTTTTCCTAAGTGATTTATTTTGCTTACTGCACAATACTGTCCTTTGTGTTACATAAATCCTCCCAAAATGGCTATATACAGCATGAATAACGTACAAAAGGATATTGACAAGCCAAATCCAAAATAAACCGAGAAGGAAGAGGCGCTTGAGAGGTTCCTTGCCCTACGAGAATACCGCCCCTAGTTTCGGCCACTCTGTTGAACGGAAATGAATAATGAGGGACTGGGTGTTACTGTTATGTGCACAAGACGATATTATCGCCGTGAATCCGAGAACAAGTTTTCATTTTAATTATTCCACCATCAGACGATGACGATTTCAGTCAGCCTGTGAAGGATGTCTAGTTGTGACAGGGTTAGTGAAGGCTGTATGGGTATTTAATCTCTCCAATTCGAAAAGTCTCCTCTGTGTTGAATAAAATCAGTCGCCCTTGGTCAGATTTATATGACTTATGTCATCAGACTGACAAGATTAACCCGCCACGTCCCAGTGACGTGAATGAACGTCCACACGTTTTGTCACTGCCAATCCCATTGACGTACATAAACGCGAATCAATTGCAAGGTCCCTAATTTGCACTATTTTCAATTTTTGTGAGTGATTTTTGGTACGTATACATGGGACACCTTCCTCTACAAGATGCAAGGCAGGGACAATGCCTTACCCAACATGACCTCCCGCCCCCACATGCCATTGTCTCGGCAATTCACCTGTTACCAGTGACCTGGCCAGTAAAGGCATGTAGTGCCACGGTACGAAATTCAGGGCCAGAGTGATTCCCCAATCGATGACAATGTGGAGGACAAACTTTACATAGCAGTAGAGGAAGAAACAGTCAGAAATGATGATCAGGTAATGTTGCCAAAGAAGGTCAGGTATGTTGATGTGTTTCGTGAATGAAACAATGCTTATATTGCCTATATTACTGTGTGAAAACCAATATACTCTCGTACTACATATGAATTCGTACCAAATAAATAAATAAGTACCGTTTATGAGTGGTGTGGAATGGTTACCCTCCCATAGAAGTCGTTTTCTTTGGAGCCAGCCTGATAGAAAACACAGTAAGCTGAAGAGGTACTGCTACCTGTATTGAGTATTTTAAACCTCAGGTGAGCGATTTCTCTATGACTTTTCGATGTTTCTCACCAAAAGCGGAGATTTGAGCCCCCCAAATTTTTTTTCCAAAAATGGTCAGGATTGGGGGGAGTCAGTGGTGGAAAAATGATCGGGATGGGGCGGGTTAAACAACATAGGAGAAACTTATCAAACTTGATGGATATGACAGACACAGATTAACCCCGTCACCAAGACAGGCATCCATGAAAGTGAATAGCACTTTGTGATGGTAGCTAGAGGGAAAAAGAAAAAAGAGGCCGTCACAGAACAAAGAGGGAGAACATACGGCACCTTAATAATTATGAACGAAAATGCATCCGCTCGCAGTACCCATATTAATTTCCAGACAGGCAGAGTTTACAAAACCAGATGTTCAGGATTGGTCAGTGTTCAGTTATAGTTCCTACACCTGAACTTGGCTGAAAACTTCATCTTCTTGCATCATGTTTTTCGCTGATCAGTGACAGAATTTAGGCAGCTACTGCTCTGAATCTTTCCATAGCATTTTGACTTTGTGACTTCTTCATGCTGGAGAGGGACGCCCTTATGCGGTGACACTGCCATAGCGAGCAACTCTGCTGTCCAATTATATGTTCCTCAACTATAACTCCAGAAAGGAGGATAGCTGACTACAAGAAAGGGCAACCCTGACCTGCACACTACTGGGTTAGCATTCAGATGAAACTGAAGCCATAATTACAACTACTAAATCTCTTTTTACAAAACGATAATCAAGATGGAGAGATATCATTTCTAAACCAACATTTCTAAACCAAACTAAAATGGACTGAGTATAGCATCAGCTTCCAGTGATCTTGTTACTGGATTATCACCACGAATGAATATTTACATAATGCTGCATAAGAGAGAGAGAGAGAGAGAGAGAGTATGGAAAGGTGGCAATCTATGCATGTGTTTATAAAAAGCGTATGTTTATGCCTGTGTGTGTGTGTGTGTGTGTGTGTTAGCACGTCTATGGGTAGTCTGAGTTTTGTTCATATCGCCATTTCATGTACTGTACATAGATCAAATTTGTACTGTACATAGATCAATTGTACGTGTAAACTTTCTCCGTGCATGCGTAGGTGTGTAGGATTCACAGAATATTAAAGATAAAATAAAATAAAACGGTTAATAGGATATGTTTCAGTTGTAGGAAAAAAGGGAAAAACCAAGTCTGCACTCTCGTCTGTTTTTCATTTGAAAAAAAATCAAGGGTATGGCAGGAAATTGAAACTAAGTAGACCGAGAGACAAGAAGTCTTGCCCTGGGTTTGTCTGAAGATTAAGCAACATGTGACATATTATAAGAGCTCTACCATGGGTACATATTCGTGTCTGGCAAGCGTGACTTTCCTTAACCCACCGCATGCCAGCTATTTTTAGCCCTATGGGTCGCCTCCGAGCCGGCCATTTTTCGACCCTTTTTTGTTGGTTAAAATGATAGATTTTGATGTGAAAACAACGAATTTCACCATTAAAATGCTCACTGAAGCTTGGAAATAGGTTTTATTGAGTCCTGCATACACGTATACAGGTATACCCACTCTCTCACGCTCACCATGTAGGTGAGAGAAAGCCGTTTTCTATGTAAGGTATACTCAAGTATTTATGCTGGGAAGGTATAGCAATGTTCAGTACACTTTTCTGATTACTTATTACTTCAGCATCTGTCACAATTTGCATGTCTTTCTCACTGTGAATGCATTATCTTATACTTGCTTGAAGATAGGTACAACCTGACTTCATTATGTACAGTCCTGGCACGTACAAGAAGGCATTTGCAACTTGACTTCACTATATGGTCCTTACACTTACAAGAAAATATTTACAACTTACACTTACATGAAAATATTTACAAAATGTCATCAGTATGTACAGCACTGGGTGAGAACACAGGCAGAATGAGGCAGAGCGAACGTGAGGGGGGACACGAGTGAGTGTATGGCCTTGACAGCCTGGGGGATGGTGGAGGAACAGGTACTATACATGCCTGCCAATTTTTACCCACGACTTTTGAAAAATGCGGTCACAGTGAATTTTTCTTTATTTTAAACTGTTTTAAAACGGCACTGGCACTGGCCGCAGAATTAAATGGCACTGGCAGGTGGCGGGTTACACTTCATCTCTGCCGCTGATGAGATGACAGTATAAACAAACCCAGGAAATTCCTAAGTCTTAACACTCGTTTCTGGGTATTGCTGCATCCGAACGATGAAATGAGAACCATATTCGTTCAGGCGAAGGCTGCCTGGCCATTACATATTACAAAATATCAGGAAGACCTAGCATACTCGTATATACCTTGGTACGGACAGGGCAAAACAAAATGCATCCAACTACTAGGAAGATGAGAGAGGACATGATGTACTTTTATTTAGGAGGAAAGAATCACGAACAGATGGCTCAAACATTCGGTGTAAGTAGCACTGTAAAAAAGTGGATTAGGCGCTTTCGAGAGGAAGGCACAATGGACAGCAGTCATCATTCAGGTCGGCCTGGTGTTACCACACCAAAACAGGACCAGTAAAGAATCATAAGGATGGAAGGTAACACCAGTAAGCAGTGTTCCATAAAAGACGAGTTGAAGCTAGAAAGAGGCACTTGAATAACTGTGCGTAGACTTCGGTCTTCTGAGTTATGTGTTCGAACTCTAGCTTCTTAGATTCATTTCGTCACTCATAACAAAACATTCGATTATCAATTTACACAAACTCTATCCATATATGTAACAACGTTGTTTGATGACAGCAAATGAAAATCACAGCTAGTAATTACCAGCTTCAACTAAGCAGAAGTTAAATTTATGAAGATGTAGAACCAAAATCCAGACATGTCCAGCAAATTGAATTGCAGTGTTCCTAACATGGTATTAAAAAAGGGACCAGCCAAGAAACTGTTCATATAACTTTAAGTTAAATTACCAGACGGAAAAACACAACTAAATGTATTTATTTCGCTTAGCTGTGAAAAACATGCCGGCATTCACAGGCTCGGTACCTGGGACAAAATGGCAATACATGTCAGTGCTACCAACCGGCCGTGTGACGCAAAGCAGAACGCACCAAAACTTCAGCCTTTCAGCAGATGTTTTCATCAAATTTCAGGACACGACTTTGGCTTTGATTGTACGTCTGTAAACGGGCCAGGTTTACAAGTATTCTGATAAGTTCTCTGTTCTTAGATGGTGTGAGTGTGTGTGTGTGTGTGTGTGTGTGTGTGTGTGTGTGTACGGATGTGCAAGCGTTTGTGTATGCATGGTATGGATTGGTCAAAGTATGTGGGAATGAAGTGAGTGCATTAACATATGTATCAATTGTGTGAGTGTGAGAATATGAGCATCCGTGTTCCTTGTCTGCAGTGGTCCATCTGATTTGCATATATTAAGGTTGTTAATGTGTGTGTGTGTGTGTGTGTGTGTGTGTGTGAGACCCATGAATATTCTTAATTAAATGGGCCAGGTGTGTGCCTCTGAAGAGTAAAGGAGAGAATGGAGGAGGAAGGAAAACGGAGGTGGAAAAGGTAAGGAATAAAGGAGAGAAACAGAGGAGGATAGGAGAGAATGAAAGAGGGAGCGAAAAAGTGAGGAAAAAGAGAGAGGGCGAGGACACGAAACGAAAGGAGAGAACGGAGGAAGAATGGAAAAAAGGAAGAGTGGATGTTGGAAGAAGGTAGAAAAAGAAAGAAGAGCAAGCAGAAAGCACACAAAATAGGTGGAAAGTGGGTAATAGAAAGAGGAAGGTAAGAAGTCGAAAACTGGGGATAATGAAAGGAAACAAGGAAAGAATAGAAAGAAAATGATGGAAAGAAAGAGTAAATAGATCACATGAAAAGACAGAAAAGGTAGAGAGAAAAGGAAAGAGAAGAATGAAGGAATGAAAAAAAGAATTGAGAAAAGGCAGACATGTCACAAGGAAGGTAGGAAGCACGTGGGGAAGGAAGGGGAGAATAAAGAAGAAGAGGGAGACTGGACACACGGAAACGGAGAAGATCGAAGAAAGGACGGAGGAAGGAAGCAGGAAACAGGGAAAGAGGGAAGGATGAAAGATGAGAAGGAAAGAGATAATGGAAGAAGCAGCAGGCAATGAAGGAAAGATGAAAGAAAATTGATCAGCGAAAGAGACGGAAAAAGGGAATAAAAGAAGTAGAAAGGCGGAAAACAGAGTGGCACAGACTATGTTAATTTTTTTTTTTAACTAATGACCATTTCGCGGCTGCTTGTTAGAAAAGAGACTAGCCTATGTCCAAGTTATCTGACATACTATGATCGTGTGTGTGTGTGTGTGTGTGTGTGTGTGTCCCTCCACGGGAACCACTTTGTCATGGTGGGGGGCTTGCGTGTCCTATAAATCTGGTAGGCTGTACCAACGGAGGGAGATCCCCCCCTCCCGACTCAGCAGGAAGACGGGGTTACCTTTGCTGCAGGGTACATCAGTGAGGGGTTAGACTAAGTGTTCCCAGGTCCATTGCCTAGTGGATTGCCCTTGGCTGGGTCAAGGCAACGGGAGTAAACCCCGAACGAAAAATCCGTGAGTGGAGTCCCACAGAAGGTGGGGTTCAACAGACAGAACTCCCAACAGACTCCTGCAACCCTGCCCAGTAGGTGGTCGTCATGAATCTTCATACCACTATCTCATGCTGGGAAGGGCCAAATCACGTGGTGGTAAGGACTGTGCACCCTCACCATCACACAAAATCCATTCTTTGCACCAGCCCACTACTATACTCACATCCCACCTCATCTTTCACAATAGCAAAAGACCTATGGCGACGAGATAGGGTGAAAGTGACAAGTCATGGATGAAGCTGAAATGCTAGCTCGAGTCCTGCACATAGGAGTCAATGGCCCAGTGGTTGCTAGCATGATGGCGTAGGAGCAGGTTATGCCTTGGGCCGCGTCCAGTGCGACCAAACAGTCTGAAATGGATGCGCATCTGCTTACCCCGGATGGGGAGAAGTTTCGAAAAGATAACCTAAACATTTGTTGCTCTACACCACCTGGGCATGTAGCTGCATCTGTCAAGGCATCTCACGATGTGGTCAGAAAAACAAAAGAATCCCTCTGACTCTTGCTATCTGGAATTTTCAAACCTTGCTTGATACTGGCCACAACACAAGACCACGCCGTAGAAGTGTCCTTATTGCCCATGACCTGAAAAGATATAAAACTGACACTGCTGCATTGTCTGAGACTCGCCTCTCAGGTGAAGGCAACCTTATAAAAGTAGGAGAAAGGTATACAATTTCTGGAAGGGATAACCAGACAATGTAAGAAAAAACCATGTTATTGGTTTTGCAGTCTAAAGCAGTCTTCTACAGAATATCGAAGAAACACCTGTGGGTATATCAGAGAGGCTGATGTCCTGGTGCATACCACTCTCTGCTGGCAAATATATAACACTCATCAGTGCCTATGCCCTAGTGCTTGTTTCTGAGGACATCAAAGATTCCCTTTATGACTCTTTGGATGCTACCATTCATTCAGTCCCAGCTAATGACAAACTGATCCAACTTGAAGATTTTAATGCCAGAATAGGAAAAAATAACCACCTCTGGCAAGGCATTATAGGCTGCCATGATGTTGATAACACGAAACATTGGCCTTAGATTGCATTCATTATGCTCAGAACACAGTCTGGTCATCACCATCATCTTTCAAATCAAGAATAAACACAAGATCACATTGATGTACCCACAATCTAGACATTGGCACTTAATTGATTATGGCATTGTAAGGCAGCAAGATCGAAGAGAAGTTCCTATAACCCAAGCTATGGGAGGTGCTGAGTGCTCCATAGACCATAACTGTATAGTCACCAAACTGCACTTAGTCATACCCCCACAAATGCGCCGCAGACCATCTATCAAGAAATTAAACTGTAGTAGCATAAAGGAAGTTTAACATCATCCACAGCACTATTGTAGAGAAGCTTTCTCAATGCACACCTCTTGATCCAAACAACAATGCAACAAACCTATACACAGAATAGCTAAACATTAAGATACTGCTCCAAAGTACTGCAAATGAAACACTAGGCTACTCCACTTACCACCATAAAGACTGGTCTGATGAGAATGCTGAGGGAGTAGATGATCTTTCAAGAATGAAGAATAGAGCACATAACTGGTTAGCTGATCCTAGCTGCTTAACCCTAACAACTGAATTAACGAATCTCAGACATGGAACCTAGAAAAACTTGCATGACATGCATAACAAATGGTGGACTGAGCAAGCAAAATAGCTGCAACGACTGGCTGATATTAACGACCATCATGGGTTCTACAAGTCCGTTAACCCCTAAACGCTGACTAGTTTTTACCGTGGGCATCCTTACAATATGAAAAATTTTCCAAAACTGCCTGTTTTCAAACCCTAATATCTCGAAAGTGTAGCAGTTAGGAAAGCATATTAAAGACCATATTGCTCATCAACTCTTCCTCTTTCAAATGAAAGTATCCCCAGGTTTGCAGGTGGTCCCATTGATGAGTATGGACATGAAAAAGATGGGGTAGTTTTGGCGCTTGACGTGGGGTTTGTCCAATCATTAGCATGCGGCCTAGACTTAGATTCCATGGCGAGCAGTCTGCCTAGCGTTTGCAACATTGACTCGCCAGGCAGAGTGGTGTGTTAGTAATGCTGCCCTACCTCACGTTGTGGAATTTTTCATGTATTGGAAAATCATCCCCACTTCCTATACTCACCGTCGTGGGTACGAATCAACACCCTGCACATGTGGCTTGTATATGGTTTGGGGCAATAACAGAGTCACACTTTGCCCAGTTAGTGTGTGGGATAACTCGCACAATTTCCCAATTACTGCCTCACGACTTGCAATTTGTATTCACTTTGAAACAAAACTTTATTTTTCCCATTATTTTTCTTTCACAGAAAGCATACTTAACTGTTATATAAACCTTATTCCTAAAGTATGATGTGCCTGGGGGTAGGCAATTGCGTGGTTACATACAGAACGTGTTTTCATTTATTTATTTATTTATTTTCTTTTTCCCTCTATTAATGAACTTTTTAAAGAAAGTAGCTCACTCTCCAACTGAATGTGGCAGTTAACTTGATAATGTTAGTGATGATGGCACAGTGTTCCTTTGTAGTGAGAAATCATATTCAAAATCTCAAGCAACTCCTTTGACTTCTTCAACTGTTACTGCTACTACTTCTACCACATCTACTACTATACAAATCCTACAACCATTGTAGAAAATCCAGATAATTTTACACAAGATGTGCTATCTTCATCTTCCCCAACTGATTCTCTAGAACTTCAGCAACTTTCACCACTGCCTCACTCTTTACCATCTACAACTACGCCATCACCAACCCCGACACACACCACTACCACTACAACAGCCTCTTCCCAATCACCACCTCAGCTTAATACATTGACACCTTCCACACCTTTGTCACCTCAACTTCATGCCATGATGGCAACTCAAGTTCACCTCCACAGACAATTTTCCTTGATGATGTTGACCTCTCCAAATTCACTGCTGAGAAATCCTCTATTTCTAATTATGACCTCCTCCATGAAGTCGAAACAGATATTGCAAACAGGTAGTACAACAACGAATCACTGAAGACCTTTTATCTTAAAGGCAGTTTAGATTAATGCAAATCGCGCATGGGTGACGGGTTTTCAGGGTACTTTGACAGTTGCACCACATTTGCTTATTTTTTGCAAGAAGTTTATTAACATCTCTTGTGCTCATTCAAAGGAGGGTTCTCTCATCGCATTCCCTACTCTCTGTATGAGGCAGCCTCACTCTATATGAGGCAGCCGTGGCAGCAAACACAACCACTTCTGAGATAAGCCAGCTACTGAAACGAACACCATGGGTCACTAGTATCAGTGGAGATGAGGTCGTCAGATTAAAAGACTTTGGTCGTTTGATGGGATACCTTAGGTTTCCAAATTGGTTAACTCGCAAACAGTTGGAACCAGCCCTACAAATCGGGTTCCAACCAGATGAGTTGCTAGAGGTTTCAAAGAAGATAGACGAAACATTAAGCTCAAACATCACTCATCAAGCAAATACTCACATCACACTCACTCTACAGATGCTGCTGCAAGGGCTGTAAAAATTGCTAAAGTCTCAACTGATTTTTGAAGTTCACGTCTAACTACCAGAGGTCCCACTAACAATGCTCTGTCTCCCTCGTGACACTGATCACCTGCTAATGACCATGAGCAGTAAAGTGCATCGGGCAAAGCTGTCTGACCAATCACCTATGCGTTGTGGCCAACAGTCCTTAATCGTATGCTGGCATTGTGGTCTAGGTGGTCACAGCAAATCAAGATGTTCTCACAAACATGGACAAATTGTCATGGGCCGTATGGGCTTACACCTTCAAGACCGTGTTATCCTTATTGCAAGTATAATAAAGACTCCACTACTCATACCACAGAGAAATGTCGTTACCTTGCACATCATAGGTCGGGGGAAGACAAGCGCGGCATTCAAAAGCACCCAACATAACAGTCACCCAACACAGTGCACTACCCCTCAATGCTATCCATGCATTAGACAATTTAAGGGTAGTTGTGCAAGGAAATTTTAGTCAGGTAAATGTCTCACTTTTTTTATGAATTCAGGTTCTGTTGTCAACTTAGTATCAGAAGATGCGTTAGCAAGAATTCAGTGTAACAGATCGAAATGTGTTAGCTTCCTTGAGCCATTGCATTAATCTATGCACGGTGGATGGATCGAATTTAGACATTAAAGGCAAAACTCAGCTTTAAATTTCGCTACATGATTCGGCAGAGCCATTCATTTCTGAATTCTATGGTACACCCTGGATTAGCTGTCCTGCTGCGTTCTCGTAATGTTCAAACCATGGCATATGGAAATATCAGTGTGTTACCAGCACGAGGGGGCATTACTATTCAAGGTTAGTTTGTGTCAGGTATCACAGACCCAGTTTCCAGTCACCAGTTGATACAGTATCTGTTTCCTCTACCGATCTGTCAACCCCTGACATCCCTGATTCCCTATACTCATCAGATTCTCACCCTGATTCTGAAACAGATCATCCCAGGGATCCATCCTTTGCTGCTGAGCCATCATTGAACTCGTCATTATCTCTCTCATTGCCATTAGAAGACCCCATTCAGTCCTCAATGATCAACCAAGCAGTGGTAAAACAGTGCACAATTATACCCTCCAATTTATATAGTAAGGTTACTCTGAGGATTGTTGGGTCACCAAGCAGTGTCACTGATATTTCTCAGCCTGTGACCTGTTGTGTTAAGTGCTTGAGTTACGAGTCTGTGATGTGTTTAGTGAAAGACGATGGCTTATACTATTTGTACCTAGCCAACACTACTAATGCCCAACTTAAACTGTGTACTGGGGCACAGATTGGTGATTTTTTGGTATACATAGTGGTCGTACATGTGTGCCAAGACTTCCCACTCACCCTCGTGGATGTGTGCATAGTTGTTCACTCTACTGACAATACCACCCCAACTAATTCTGAATCTCATGTGAGATTATCTTAAGTACAGAAGTCAGTTGCTTGATCTTTTGTGACACTGTCGTGAAGTTGTAGCCCTACCCAATGAGAACATGGGCAAAACTAGTCTTGTAAAGTATTCCATTACATTGCAGCCTGATGTCCAACCCGTGTATGTCCCTGCCCATCGTTTATCTCGTAGTCGGTGTCAACAGGCTGATCGTCTCATTCAGGAAATGTTGGAATCCAATGTTATCGAACACTCTGACAGTCCATGGAACAGTCCGTTATTTTTCATTCCAAAGAAAAGTGGTGAGCTATGGCCAGTCATAGACTACCACCACGTAAAGGCATTGACCATTCTGGAGAGATTCCCAATTCCTGTGCTCACTGATTTTTTGGAATCCCTAAGAGAAAACAATTGTGTTTTCTCCTCCCTGGATCTCTAGAGGAATTATCCAATCATTGCCTTCAGCAACCCGTCCGGTCATTACCAATTCCGTAGGCTTCCAGTTGGTTTGAGAAATGCATCATTGGCATTCATGTTGTTAATTCATACGGTCTTTGCCAGCATGATAGTTCACTCATTCTCTGCTTATTCTGATGATGTCATATTCATTTATTGCTCTGATGAGGAACAATTTGAGATATTGGCAGAGGTATTCACTAGGCTCAAACAAGCTTGACTTAAAATCATGCTCTCAAAGTGCCATTTTTTATGTAAGAAGCTAAAGTTCCTACAACATGTTGTTGATTCTAACAGCATTCAAACATTGGACAAAAAAGGTAAATGTAGTGACAAACTTCCCTATTCCTACCAACACAGATGCAGTGCATAGTGTTGTTGGTCTCAGTGGGTACTATTGTCATTTCATCAAGGGGTATGCCCAAATTGCTGCACTGTTAACTAAACTGTTGAAGAAAGATGAGTCCTACATGTGGTCACATGAACAAGCTACCTTGTTTACTGCCATGAAAACTGCTCTTGTACAAGTCCCTGTCTTGGCGTTCCCTGATTATTCCAAACCTTTCCTACTAGGTGCTGATGCTTCTGGAGTGGGCCTGGTTCTTGTTCTCATGCAAGATCACTCCAAAGGAAAGAAATGTGTCATTGCCTATGCCATTTGAACGTTAAACTCTGCAGAGAAGAATTACAGAGTAACTCATTTGGAAGCCCTCGCCGTGGTCTGGTCCCTAAAACATTTCCTCTACGTCATCTATGGTTACCCTCTTCATATCCAGACAGACAACCTTCCTCTGTGTGACCTATTCCAAAGATGTAATCTTACTGGTCGTCTTCCATGTTGGGCTGTTATTGTTAATGACTATAATCCAGTGTTCGAATGATTCCCTGAAATGTCAAATGATGTAGTCAATGCTCTCTCTCATTATGTTACCAGAGTCTCGACTGGTTGTGACATAAGCTTGGTGTTCAGTTATGACACTCCATGGGTTCCAGTGTGCTGACGCTCTATGGTCTCAGGTCATATATTTTCTTGACTCTGTTGATGATTCTTCCTTGACAAAGTTACCAGTTCCTGTGTCTGATTTCTTTCTCTTCAATGACTTACTCTACAAGAGGACGGTACTCAAAGGTAGCGATGTCCTCTGTAATACCTGAAATTAAACTTAACAAATTAATCACTGGTCTGACCGAGATTCGATCGCAGGCCCTTGTGCTCCACACGCACGCATGTTACCATTGAGTCAAAGAGAGGATCACTGTTTTGCCTCTAAGCAATGCGGGCTTTTACATACCCCATTACATCACTCTTTTCTCCCCTTCGTGATTAATTTGGTGAGTTTCAAAGTAGTGTAGCATCAGGGGTCACCATTGGGATGCTGCGAACCACACCAAACAGCTAATCCCCAGGATGTAAGGACTAGGACGCTGTCAGCTAACCAACATCATTGCCCTCTATGCCTCGCCTCACATCACACACTGCTGCCAACCAATGTAATAACCAACATGAAACTTACCAAATTAATCACTGATCCAGCCGAGATTTGATCTTAGGCCCTTGCACTCCAAACGTGTGCATGTTACCACTGAGCCAAACGGAGGATCCCCACTTCGCCTCTTAGCAACATGGGCTTTTATATACCCCATAACATCACTCTAGATTCAATCTCAGGCCCTCGCGTTCCATATATGTGCACGTTACCACTGAGATAATATAGTATCCCCACTTTCCCTCTAGCAATGTGGGTTTTCATAGACCCTATTACATCACTCTTTTCTGTCCTTGGTGATTAATTTGGTGAGTTTCAAGTACACGGAAGCACATCATTGGAGGCCACCACTGGGAACGCTGGTGACCGCACCGAACAGCTCATCCCCGGGACATAAGGACTAGAATGCTGTCAGCTAACCAACAACATCCATTGCCCTCCAAGCCGCACCTCACATCCCCCACCGCTGCCAACCAATGTAATAACCGAACTGAAACTTAACAAATTAATCACTGGTCCGCCCAATATATGATCGCAGGCTCTCACACTTCACAGGCGTGCACTTTACCACTGAAGCAATGAGAGGATCCTCATTTTACCTCTAAGCCATGTGGACTTTTATATACCCCATTGAACCTCATCGCAAAGTCAGACAACTAGCCATTCCAACAGACTTAATTCCATTTATTCCTTGACACCCCTCAAGTGTCACACCCAGGTAAGGACAAAAGCTTATGACAGGCACGCCTTTCATACCACTGGCTCACTACGCAAAAAGATGTAGAGGCTCACTGTGATGCACATCTATCTTGTGTTCGTCATGAAGGATTTACTGGTCGACCTGTATCCATAATGCAATACTCCATACCGTCAAGACCTTGACAAACTGTCTTCCTTGATATTCTGAAATCATCATGTACAGAGTCTGGTTGTGTTTATTAGTGGCAATCAATCATTTCTCCAGGTTCGCGATATTGGCTCCATTGCATGACAAATCTGCTAATGCGGTTGCCCATGTTTTTGTTAATTCAGTAATTTGTCCTTTCACAACTTCAGGAGTCATTCTAACATATAATGGGTCAAAGTTCAACAATTCATTGCTGGAAAAAAAATTGACTTCACAATGGAATTAGTAAGTGTAATGTTGTCGCCCATCATCCAGTCTCTAATGGCCTCGTGGAGTGATGGAATAGGAAGATTGTAGAATGCCTACGTCACATGGCAGGTGATCAGAGTTCCAACCTGGAATGAGTGAATTCCACGGGTGGCTACATCAATTAACTCAATAAGTCAGTTGGTGAAACTCCGTTCTTTGTCATCTACAGCTTTGAAAAGAGACTACTTTATTCCTTATTGCAATCTAGCAATGATCCAGTCTACAATCACGATGATTATGTCAAATTTCACCTCTTAAATTTGTAGAAAATTCGTACGTACATCCAGCATACTTTGGCCCTCTCAACCACAGAAATGATACATAAGTAACACACAGCTGCCTCAGAAGTTACCATCCAAGAATGTGATTTAGTTTTTGCCCTGGATCACAAGTGTGAATCAAAACTTGATAGTAAATTCCTGGATTCTTTCTGTGTCATCTCTCGTAAGGGCAACAAAATCTGTCTAAAGCTGAGACCAAATGGGTGCATGCCGATGTATTGAAGGAGTCACTAGGAAATATCTCATCTTCTCAATCCGGAAATGCTACTCCTTCTCCCATTACTACTTCTGACATTTCTTCAGATTCCCCTTCTCCCTCTGAAACAGTGCCACCTTTCCCTGCTGTTAGTAACTATAGTGCAAAGTTGCACTCTGCCAACAAACCGCTTACATAATATTGTAACCCCAGACTCTCATCATAATCATTTTCATAATCATCGCCTCTAACTTCAAATTTTTTATAGGTAAGATGTTGTGGGTCCACGTGCTGACAGTGCTGACCCTAGGAGGGTCCGAGTTGGGTAAGGACAATGGTGCCGTATGGCCCAGGGCCTTGGTTGGTGCGGGAGGTGAGATAATGATGGTGAAAGATGTAATCTCCTTGTGCTACGACCTTGAGCCACTGGCCGCAGAGGCAATTGCCCTGCCTTATTTTGCACACCGGTTTGAGGAGATAGAGGCCCTTCTGTTTGATATCAAGGAGAAACATGACAAAGATGCATTTTGGTACCTACTTTACTTACCCATCTGCTGGAAGCTAGACTATGTTAGAATGAAATTCTCCCATTTAAATGACACTTTCTCTAACCAAACACCTGTAGATCGTTCATGTGTGAAGCGTGGACTCTTTGACCTTGGGGGAGAAATTCTAAGTGGGTTATTTGGTGTGGCGACCACTCGTGACCTTTCTGGATTCAAATTTGACCTTCCTGAATTAGCCAGAGACCTACAGTCCCAAAACAGAGTTATCCAAGTTCAACACTCTATGCTACAGAAGATCACAGTCCAATTAAATGACGTCACATGCACGTTAAACAGCTCCACAGGAATTCTAAAAGAAGAGATCTCAAAACTTAATAATGTCTCAGAATTGTTATGTCAAACTAAACATGAACAACCTACACGTCTCCCTGGGCTATCTTCTCTCCCAACCTTAGTTTGTGTTCTATTTGATGCTGTCGGTGGTCGCATCACTGCAGACTTAGTACCAATCTCTGACATCTGCTCTGCATTGGAATGGGCCCACTCCACCTTCAAGTTGTTTCCAGTGCTTTAATTCTCCTCTTTAGAATACTAGTACCCAGTACCTGAGGCCACTTTCCTCACTAAAGAAATTGATGTTCATATCATTCTCCGTTCATCTATCACATTTGATCTCTTCCACGTCATTCCTTTTCCCTCCTTGTACAAAAATTCCTTGTTACATGCCTTTGTTTCCTCGGAGTACTTTTTCCTATCTCATGATCATGTCTCTTTTGCTTTCACACCCTCCAATGATCTCAGCAGGTGATCTTTTCTTATAACTCTCGACTTCGTGCTGCCCATCTCCTGACAATCTCTCCTAGTAGCACTGCTCCCTGTGAATCTGCCTTAGTTTGTAATTTCTCGGTACAATCTGTCTGTTTCTTTGTTCCAGCCCCCAAGCTCTCAGTGGTATGTACATGATCTAATTCCCTTACCTAAGGTCTAGCCTAGTTCAAAGTCTGCTTACACAGTGCTTTAATAGAGAGGCACGGGAGCGTACTGGCCTCTGCCAACTGGATGCTGGAGTGGCATGGTGGGGGTAAGACCTCTGCAGTTCTTGTGTCAATATATATCCGGAATATATCACTGGTATTTGGATTTACCTACATTCCACGAGTGGGGAAGTAACAGTTTTGTTGTTTAGCACTTCCTTCTGGCAAGGGGTTTATGCTTACATTTCTATAAATGTTCTATAGGACTTATTCTACTTGGACATTATATCACATTTACAGTTCATATTACATATTTTGCATAATAAATTCATGGTCATGAAAAATACCACAGTGCCTCCCAAAAGGGTAATTTTCTTTAGGTGTGAATCTCATTTTCTTTCATTACTGCTACACTGACCCAAGATATTTACAACAGCAAATTTACATATCAGCTTTGCTCTTACATTTTCACTTAGAAACCACTTACAAATAACACATCAAATGTAGATCATTCTCTGCTACTGCCATCTCCCACACATCTGTACTTAGACTTCTCTGTCTCACCGTCAGAGGAAAATGCATCATTGTCACAGGCACTCCCATCCTTCTGAAGCACTATGAAAACCTTTTCAGACGTGTCAGAATGGGCAGGGGAAGGAGCATGTGTTACCTCACTCTCCACATGGTAACTTCCCCCTGTTTCTGAGGAAGTTTCGCCACTATAACTTACAATGGTGACTGTCATGTCCAAAGCATGCCCTATTGCACTATCACTGAGCCCCTTCGATCTCTTCTTTGACAGGACTCTCGCGAGGATGGATTACTTAAGGAGCCCACCTGTGGCTGGGACAGACTCTGACATGGGAATCACAAGACATCGCTCCTCACCTGACCAAGGCAAGGCACAGACTGAACAATGCTTGCATGCCGGGGAAGGAGTCTTTCACAAGCCTTTGGTGGCAAGATAAAAATGAGTCAGTTCAAACGATGACAGAAAGGAACAAACTACACATCACGTCACCGGGTGGCCTCCAAGCACCTGAATCGCTACTGTATATCACGTTCCTCGGCAGTTAGGGGTTAATAGGCTATCATCTATGGGCCAACCAACCACAACATAAACCCTGTTTGATCAGCCGAAGGAGAGCCCCAGAAAGACAAGCAAACAATCCTAGAAAAATAGGAACAACACTTGTAACACCTTCCTGAATCGAAGAAACCTGGTGGAGCATAACATCCTTGATAACATCCCAAATGTCTGTCAAGTGGCAGATCTTGATGTCCCACCTTACAATTGCACTAAGTATTCAGGGCATCTAATATTAAAAAAAAGTAACAAAAGCCCTTCCCCTAATTGCATACCGTCTGAACTGATCAGAGAGGGTGGTCAGTTACTTTACCAGCACCTCCATGACCTCACACTGACTCTCTGGAACTTAAAACAAATTCCATATGGATGACTTACCTCTGATATTGTAACCATGTACAAGAAGAAAGGGGACTGCACAAATTGTGACAACAGCAGAGACATCTCCCTCCTTGTCAGTGCTAGCAAAGTACTAGCCAATACAATGTTATCCAGACTGACTAAACGTTTGACTGAGTCTACACTCCCTGAAACACAATATGGATTGGGGAATGGACGAAGTACGTGTGATATAATCTTTGTTGCCCGAAAGATTCAAGAGAAATTCCACAAGCAGAACTGTGACTTGTATATTACATTCACCAATCTTGCAAATACATTTGACACAGTCAGCTGAGAAGTTTTATGGAATGTTGTATGAAAAGTTGGAGTTCCAAACAAAATTTTTACCTACCACCCTGAAGAGTCTGCATGACAGCATGAATGTCCATGTGTCCATAGGTGGGAGCAAATCTGAACCATTCAGTGTGGATGTGGGCATAAAAGCAAGGATATGTCCTGGCTCCTGTCTTTTTCAACATCTTTCTCACTGCAGTCACCTTTTTAAGTCACAGCAAATGAACCCTGATGATGAAATAAAAATCCAGTTCCATCGTGATGGTAACTTGTTCCATATAGACGGAAACTTATTTATTCTCTGATGTCTTCAAGCACAATAAAAAAATGAATTTGCTCATTACCTAGAGCTGCAATATGCTAATGACTGTGATCTCCTTGCACATACCCCAGAAGCCCTACAACAGTATCTCACCATCATTTCCAACATATACCACACAATGGGTCTCCGAATAAATGTCAATAAAACAGAAATAATATCTCAGAAAGACAATGCAGTTGAGACTCTTGCATTTCAGATAAATGGCGAAAATGTAAATCAGGTGGAGAAATTTATCTACTTTGGAAGTGTGCTCACAGATAAACATAACATTTTTGCATAAGTCCTTGAACGAGTTAATCACGCCTCAGCCTCTTTTGGGTATCTTAGGTCCAGAGTCTTGTAAAACACCAACTTGAGAATCAAGACAAAGATATCTATTTATATAGCTGTATCCTTCTCCTTCCTCATATTCGGTGCTAAATCCGGGACTACTTAGCAGCATCACGTCAAACACATTGAGTCTTTTCACACCCGATGCTAATAGCGTATCCTAGGACTTAAATGGGAGGATAAAGTCCCTTACTCACAAATCTTTCACCGGGCAAAGTCAACCAGCATAGAAACCATGCTGAGTAAAGAACAGCTAAGATGGGTCAGACATGTGTTTCACGTGCCTGAGCACCACCTTCCCTGCCTGGCCACATATTTCCCTTCCGTATTACAGTTCAGCACCCACCCTCAGCCAGCAGCCCTAGTGGGATAGGTTAATGCCAGGGTAGGTTAGGTTAGGATAGGATAATAGAGGTAATTTTGCCTGGGAAAAACTTGGAGCACTTTTTGAAGTATATCCTATGGTTAGTTTTGAAACAACGGGGTGAGCGTCATTCCTGGCTGACGTTCCTGGTGGTGGTGCTGATTCTGTATGGCCAACTTCCTGCAGCACGTCACAACCCAGGGTGACAGAAGAGATATAAAGATCATATAAGGACAACCCTGAAGAAATGCAACATCATACCAAAAGATCTTGAAACCAATGCCTCTGACAGAAAACAATGGCGTGCCCTCTGCAGTGAAGGAGCCATTCCTCTAGAAAAAGCGTGGAACCTGGCCAGAGAAGACCATAGACAATGGAGTCACAACCAAAACAAAATTCTCACAGCAAACCCTGACTTGACATACCAACTGTGCGGCAAAGTTTGCATATCCAGAATTGCTTTGCACAGTCACACACGTTGTCACCAATGACTAAGAAACACAGTATATTAGTGAGTATAGTAGCCGTCGTCTTCTGTAATACTATAGAAGGGCAGCTTTAAGAGTGTGTGTGTGTGTGTGTGTGTGTGTGTGTGTGTGTGTGTGTGTGTGTGTGTGTGTCAGTGTATGTGTGTGTGTGTGTGTGTGTGTGTGTGTGTGTGTGTGTCAGTGTGTGTGTGTGTGTGTAAAGCAGGATGGTTGAAAATGGATCTCAGATGGGCCAGTTTTAATTTCATTTCAATTGACGTTTTGTGAAGGGGTGATTTGGCCCGTAATATTTCTCCCATTGTGTTACAAGACGCGGACGTGGAAGAGGCGGTGGGGAATTTCCGTGGAAATTTATACATCTTTGCAGAGAGAGAGAGAGAGAGAGATGTACAGTCACTCATAAAAGAAACGACCCCCCCCGGCCAAGACACCAACCAATATGATATCGGTCCTGGTAACACTGTAAATGACGTCAGGTGTGGGGGTATGAAGCTGCGTTTGGGGGAAGTTCATTCAAAGATCATTCCAAGTGTGTCGAGCCCATTCATTTAACCCTTGAGGCCGGGGGTTTCATTTGCATCATGTCCGGCATTAATGCATAAATGTTTCGGGTATGGGATTGTGTTATCACCTGAAAGTTCTTTGTTCTTGTAGCATAAAGTTAATTTTGTGTGAAGGACAACATAACAAGTCAGATATAATGTACGTTTGACTCGAATTGTGGATTGAAGCTGTGTTTCGTGCAGATTAACTCCGCCCTTTTCTCAAACACCCCTCCTCATCCCCCCATATGGCTGACGTCAAATATACTGTTACCAACACTGAATACCCCGAGTTATATTGCCTCTAACGCACGGGGTGGTCTTTTCTTTTATGACTGACTGTACATCTACACTCTAATGGCTATTAACATTATTGATGCTACAAAAAGACGATTTTATTCAACAGAAAATGGTGGTAACTGTGGTGACAGTTATGGTCCTGGTAGCTGTGATGTTGGTGGTGGTAGGCATGATGATGATGGTGGTGATGGTAACTGTGATGGTAGTGGTGGTAGCAACGTGGTGGTGGTTTTGATGATAGCTGTGATGTTGGACATGATGATGGTGATGTTGGTAGCTGTGGTGGTGGTGGTGGTGGCAGTGCTGGTGTGGGGGGTGGTAGCTGTTGTGGTGATAGTTGTGGTGGTGCTGGTGGTGGTAGTAGTGACAGCTGTTGAGAAACAACTTCCATTTGGCCAGATGCTATGTGGCATGTTGGGACCAGAAAGCACTTCCTCCAAAGCAAAGCATGGTTCAGAGACGGTTCTTGTCATCTCTATGAGTGTATGATGGACATAGCAAAGTAAGTACCCTACCCTATCAACCAGTCCCTGCAGCCGTAGCTGAAAGAAAAATGTGAGAATGACAACCGTGCTGCAGGGGTTAATTACTGGGAAATTTTATAGGAAAGTGTAAAAATAGTCATTGCCCCATACTGTCTTAATCTCTTGCCCTATATTGTCTAAATCTACAAGGAGAAAATACCATTAGAGGTAAGTTCAAAACTTTGTTGTGTTCCTTCTGTATTCTTGTGGGTTAAATGAAACAATGATTTTTGCTGAATCCTGGATGGGGCTGGACTAGAAACCCTTTAACCCATCATTTCTGGGTGTCATGTATACGTGATGACTCAGGGATGTCTGGGTGGGATGTATACATAATCTAGCATTTCACGACACTGAATATTCTGTAGGCTACTTCCATCACGTTCAGCCACTGGCAACTCTCCTGCACGCATCTGAGTCACGCTTCAAGTACCTGCTTACCTCTGTAATGGATAGACCTCCACAAACGGTTTTCCCTTTGTCTGGATCCTCAGCTGAATGCCTGCAGTTGCCAATTTCAGCACCAATGAAGTCCAAAGGCCAGAAAAGAAAAGGCCTTAGTGATAGTACGATAGGGAGAGAACTTGAGGTGACATTATTGCCAGTTGTGAAAGGAGAAAGTGACTCTTCGTGTGTGGAAAGCAACCTCCGTGATGAATTTCGATATTTATGCATCACATGAGGAGGGTGGATCACATGAGTCCTCCTCTGTATGCCCATCGTTTCCCCCTGAACGTTCATCTGCTATTTCCGATGATGGGAATGGTTCAGAGGGTATTGACAGTCCTGGAGAGGGGGATATTGGCTCAGATGAGGAGATGGAAGATGAGGTAGGGAGTAGAGAAAGGGAGGAGGTGGAGGAGGGAGGGAGAAGGAAGCGCGTTAGAGCAAACCTCGCACCAGTGCTGTGTATATTTATGAGAATAATGGAAGCAGAAAATTTCATTCATGATGAAATCAGTGGCTTATTTTTTACTGAAACTTTTCATGTGTGTATATTTGTTATGATGAAAAAGTACAAATCACAGGGGAAAAAATCTCATATAATGGATAATATTGTGGATTATGGATAGTACATGGATAACTATTTTGTTCTCAGTATTATTATTTAGGTTTTATGTAGTAGTAGTAGTAGTAGTGGTAGTAGTAGTAGTAGTAGTACAGTAGTATTTGGAGTAGCTATAGTAATACCCAGACTTCTAGTGGCACAGCGGTGCTAGAATCGAGCAACAATGCAAGCCGAACATACATTTGTGTGTGGGGGGGGAGGGCGCTGGTGGAGGCATGGTGGAGCGGTTGTGAGGTGCGAGGGCACACGGGGCTGTAGGTGGGCTGAACCAGCCTGCCTCAAGGTCGTTACTATGGTAACTGCACTGAAAACCTCACTTACCTGACGCTTTTGAAAAACCTACATGGAAATGGAGTTTGTGGTGGATTGTGGTCTTCTGGAAGCATTACACTGGTCTAGAGTCAGAATGCTTCTGAATAAAATCAGTCATACCTGACTAATATGGGTTGCTGAAAACGAAACTGCTACTTAAATATCTTGATTGGATCTAGTTTTCAAGATATTACCGATTATAATAAACAGCTCGAATATTCAGTCGAGCTATAAGGACTATGAGAGAACGAACTCGATTTCAAACAGAATGTGTGATCTGAACGATTGATATGATCAAAGGACACTATATGATACTGAATCGTCTATAAAATCACTTAAGTCACATACAGAATCACATTAATCTTCTATAAACGTCACTAATCACTAATAAAAAGGTGAATTCTGTGTTTGCAGGTTTGGTGGAAATGCCTGTTGATTGTGTGAATGATGTCAACAACTTCTGCTATGTTTGTGGTGAGGTTACTTTTGTTTTACAAAAGCACATAATAACTGCCATGATCAAGAAGGCCTACTGCCTCCATTTTGGCTGCAAAATCGGCGATCAGGATAACCCCTGGGCCCTCCACATATGCTGCAACACCTGCACAACAAACCTTTGTCAGTGGCTAAATGGGAAGAAGAAATCCATGCCGTTTGCAGTGCCGATAGTCTGGAGGGAACCGACAGATCACATAAGCAACTGTTGCTTCTGCATGGTGCCTCCACTAGCAGCTGTGTCAAGGGAAAAAAGTGGACTGTGCAGTATCCCAACATTCCATCTGCCATACGATCTGTACCCCATGACGATGCAATGCCAGTTCCTGTGGCTCCAGAAGCATTCACATTGGAGTCAGATGAGGAAGAGGAAGATGTTGAAAGTCGCATTCTTGAACATTCTACTTCACATGACCCAGATTTTCTGTCACAATTCCTTTTCAGCCACAGCTTATAACGCAAGCCAGACTCAATGATCTCGTCAGAGAATTGGATTGCCTAAGAGATAGAGTTATTTGGGTCGAGGCTACAGCAGTGGAATCCACTGATGAGTGATGTTCGGATTTCAACGTTTCATGATTGCCAATGAGACCTCGTTTGATTGCTCTTTATGGAAGGAGAATTTGTGGCCTGCAAGGACATCAATGGATGGATGACGGCTTTCAACATAGCTTATAAGTCTTCTGCGTGGAAACTGTTCATCAATTCATCAAAGACGAGCCTCAAAGCCGTTTTGCTACATAATGACAACACACTGCCTTCAATTCCAGTTGGCCATGAGGCACATATGAAGGAAACCTGTGACAACATGGAGCAACTCCTAAGATGCATAAACTATGACACATCAGTGGCAGCTCTGTGGCAATTTGAAGGTTGTCGCTATCTTGCTAGGTCTACAGGCCGGATACACCAAGTACTGTTGCTTTCTCGGTGAATGAGACAGCAAAGCAAGAGATTTCCACTACATCAAGCGAAACTAGCCGCATCAACAGTCGTTGGAACGAGGGCAGAAGAATGTTCAGTATCCCCCAGTTGTTGACTCCGGAAAGATTCTCTTGCCGCCCTTACACATCAAGCTGGGCTTGATGGAGAACTTTGTTAAGGCGATGGACAAGACTAAGCCAGCCTTCAAGTATACCTCCTTGAAAAGTAACTGAGGTTAAGTGAAGCAAAAATAAAAAATGGGATATTTGTTGGGCTGCAAAATCGTGAACTTGCCGAAAAGTCCACTATGTTGGGGAGGCGGTGGCTCAATCGGTAGAGAGTTGGCCTGCAGTCCTGATGGACCCGGGTTCAAATCCTGCTGAGGCAGGGAACAGTTTCAGGATTTGAATTTCATAAAATCAGACTTTACTGATCTACCATAAGACCCGCAGACATTTCGTAAAAATACCCCCGCTAATACCAATACATCAGTCCTATATGAGACAGCCCTAGCATGTATTCAATATGGACGGTGGGTGTTAGCGCCGAAGTGGTGGCATGTAGAGGTGTGCGGTACGTAGGAGGACTACTGGGCCTTGAAATCAGGCTGTGAAGCCTATGTCCAGAGTCGGTCACAAAAAAAAAAAAAAAAAAAAAAAAGAAGTTGGCATGGAAGGCCTTCGAAAGAGTTGCAACGAACTTTCTTGGAAACAAGAAGGCGGATGACTACAAGGAATTGGTGGAAAACCTGCTCGAAATGTACAGAAGCCTAGGCTGCAAAATGTTGCTGAAATTGTACTTTCTACATTCTCACCTTGATTTTTTCGCTCCAAACTGCAGAGCAATGAGTGATGAACATGGCGTGCTGTTTTACCAGGATATTGTAACAATGGAGAAGCGATATCAGGGCAAGTGGAGTCCATCAATGCTAGCAGATTAGTGATGGACAGTGATAAGGGATGCTCCACTCGAAAGCTTCAAGAGGCAAGCAAAGAAACGTCGAACAGACGATGAATGAACTTGAATGACTGTGTGCCTTGCACAATTACTGTAGTACTTTCACAGCATCATGTTGAATTAGTGTTTTAGCACATTTTGTCTGTATTATTCAGTCTTAATGTGTATGAAATATACATACACTGACTTCTTATGAATCTGCTAAATATGAAAATATCCGGAAATTAGGAGCCAATCAAGGGATTTAATGGTCATATTTGAATTCAGCCTGCCAAAATCTATCAGAAACAGCACATTTCATCTATGAAGCAGTCAACTTCCAAAAATTGTAGATCAGTATTATTATTGTAGAGGGCTAGTATAAGCCTTAGTTGTGGCACCGCACTTCAGCCACACATACAGATATGGGCAAAAAACTACAGAAATTGCCCCCTTTCCCCAGTCACTCTCTCTGACTATACCAGCAGTTCTCAAACTTTTTAGTGGGTGACTCTATTTGGAAAATTTCAAGACTTCACGACCCACAGGGTAAAAAAATCAGAGAGAGAGAGAGAGAGAGAGAGAGAGTGAGAGAGAAAAGTAACCAGTATATAGCCTATCGTAGTTATTAAGAATATGCTAATAATGTAATAAGGATAATTACAATTTCAGTTACGTAAATAAAACAGCCTAAAATGAAAGCATTAGGCCTCTTCTGTGTCCCTGCAACCCACCAAAATTCCTCTCGCAACTCACTTTTGGGTCGCGACCCATACTTTGAGAATCATTGGACTATACACATTTCATGGACAGTCTGAGACCTTCACCCTGAAGTCAAGGGATTAGAATTATGACATTTAGATTTTTTTTTGGGGGGGTTAAGTATTAGCTGTAATATGAAGATTTAAAAAAAAAAAAAGGTGATTTTCTCATAAATGCCCAACTAGGAGAAGGGTCGGCGGAAATCTATGCCAGATGCAATGGATTAATCTATAAATTGCTGACTTACAGAGGAACTGTTTCGAATTAGACCTGCTGCTCCCTAGAGCTTCCAAATCAACTGCATTGACTTTCCTAGAAAACTCAAGATGATCCCCAGAAGCTTTCTCGCCAGGGTCCTGCATCATATAAATAAAAAAATAATAATAATACTGATCCATCGTACAGCAGGCATACCAGTCACCAGCAGCATGCATCAGTCCACGTTGTTGCACCATGGGTCTCGCTCTGTCTCATGAGTTTCTGGGTGAGCAATGGTGAATTTTGCTGGACTTCGCTAGATTCTTTTGAAACTCTGTTTAATTTTTTTTCTCTTTTTTCTTTTATGTCGTTTGCTTAGTGGGCTATGTTGAGCCTGATGGTCAGGCAACAAACAGGCTGGCTGTTCTTTTTTTTTTTTTTTCCAATCACACTTCATCTCTTAATGTGCTAAGCTGAGAATTAATTTCAAGATACTTATCGACGGAGTTTTGTAAATTCTAGCAAGAGAGAGAGAGAGAGAGAAAGAGAGTATTAAACAGAATCATCTATAGTAAGAACAAGTGCTCGTGGGCCCTTTGGGCTCCTCGGACTTGGTCCTGCAGAGGGCTCGCGTTTATGTGCTGTTCTAGTGTAACGTTGTCACTTGGATTTTTTGCAGCTAACCAATAGACCATGTTATTTGCAGCTTCGGGAATGGAACCCAAGTTGTCCGAACACAAGTCCGAAATACTTTAGTTGTACATGTGGGCAAAAAATTCTACGGAGATCCTATGCAGGACGCCAGGAGAGGAGTTTTTTGGTCAAAATGTGATCGCTCATTAAATATAGTAAATGTTTTTCAATGGTGATGGGACCAAGTTTTTTCACATCAGCGAATTCTTTGCGATTTCTGTGCCAATTTTGTTGCGATTTGAATGTGTAGTTTCGGCTGCCCAAAACACACACATACACACAAACACACACATGGCTAGTGCTATAGTATATTAGATTATAACTGAAAGGAACCCGAAAATAAACTGAAAAAATTTGGACTGATAATACAGGTGTGAAAGTTAGGGATTGAGAAGTAGAGAGCATAGGAGAGTCAGATGATAGTAACAAGTCGACAACACTTCCGGCCGTATGCTTAAACACAAATGGAGTGGCCCTACATTGATCCTTCCTTTACACACCAAGGGCTCTGCCACAATAAGGCCGGAATCAGACTTATTCTGACGTGAATTGTCCGATTATGTACATTAAAAATAATACTGAAATAAGCAAATCTCGTTTCACTGGGTCACAGTATGACCATAATGCTTCTTGCCTGCATCATATCTAGCAGTCAGAAATTGATTGGTCAGAATATGACCAAGTGAAACAAGGCATTCTTATTCCAACATTACTCCTAAAGTACATAATCGGACACTTCGAGTCAGAGTATGTCTGGTTCTGGCCTTGGTGTGGCGGTGCCCTAAGGAATGCACAAGCAAGCCCACAGTTTTTACATGGTATGCTTAGACAGCATTAAGGAAAAGGGAGCTGTTGGTAGGTCTGCATGACCAGCTGGAATGTCGGAAGTGCTCGCGTAGGAGTTGCTGTTGCTGTGACTATTCTTTGTCGAGACCATGTCCATGAACAACAAAACAAAGCAATTTCCTGTCATTTTATATATATATATATATATATATATATATATATATATATATATATATATATATATATATATATATATATATATATATATATATATATATATATATATATATATATATATATATATATATATATATATATATATATTAGCACTTATTTCTATGTATTATACTTTTACAGTAATAAACTTTTCAATCAATACTTATGTTGTAAATATGATAACTGGCTCTGAAAATAAGAATTAGGTAATCCGGAGATGTGGGACCACCTTAAAAAATAAATAATTGGAAATGATTGACTTAATAAAGGTGTACTGAAGTGTGTTTTCGAGTATGAAGAGGATCTACCGATAAACAAGGGGAAATGATTACATAAGGGGTAGGTTAGGTTAGGATAAATTTAGTTAGGTTAGCATAAAATTGGTTGGGTTAACTTGAAATAGGTTAGGTAGGTTAAGACAAAC
Source organism: Coenobita brevimanus (assembly GCF_032717465.1). Taxonomy (NCBI): domain Eukaryota; kingdom Metazoa; phylum Arthropoda; class Malacostraca; order Decapoda; family Coenobitidae; genus Coenobita; species Coenobita brevimanus. Next base: position 41,737,300 of record NC_137033.1, read on the forward strand.
AAGGTTGGGTTGAATTTAAAAAAATTTGTTACGTTTGGATAAGTGGGCACTAATAAAGGGCAATTTCGCTCAAAAATGGTTGTAAGATGGCGTCCGTATGTCTTCGTGCACAGGATAGGATAAGTTTGGCTAAGTTAGCCAAGAAATTGGTCGAATTAGCCAAAAATAGGATAGGTAGTCAGGATAAATAAGGTTCAGTTGTCATGAAAATTTAGGATAGGTTTGGATAAGTATGCACTGATTAAGGTGATTTTACTCTTAAACAGCCATTAACCCGCCCCATTCTGGCGACGTATGGGTATGTTGCAACATTTTGCATTTGCCAGTCCCGGCGATGTATTGGTATGTTGTGCAATTGCAAGGTCCCTAATTTGCACAATTTTAAATTTTTGCGCCTGATTTTTCGTACGTGTACACGGGACACCTTCCTCTATTCCTCTAAAGATGCCAAGCAGGGACAATACCTTACACCGTATAACCTCCCGCCTCCCCCCCTCATGCCATTGTCTCAGCAATTCACCTGTTACCAGTGACCTGGCCAGTAAAGATATCCAGGGCCAGAGTGATTCCCCAATCGATGACAACGTGGAGGACAAAGTTTACATAGCATTAGAAAAAGAAACAGTCAGAAATAATGATCAGGCAATGTGGCAAAAGAAGGTCAGGTATGGTGATGAGTTAGTGAGTGAAACAATGCTTATAATGCCTATATTACTGTTTGAAAACCAATATACTCTCGTACTACATATAAATTCGTACCAAGTAAATAAATAAATACCGTTTATGAGTAGTGTGAAATAGTTACCCTCCCATAGAACTTGTTTTCTTTGGTGCCAGCCTGTCAGAAAACTCAGTCAGGTAAGGAGGTACTCCTACCTGGATCGAGTATTTTAAACCTCAGGTGAGTGATTTCTCTATGAATTTTCGATGTTTCTCACCAAAAGCGGAGGTTTTAGCCAAAAAATTTTTTTTCAAAAATACCTCGGGATTGGGGGGTGTCAGAGGTGCAAAATAGCTCGGGATGTGACGGGTTAAGATGGCATCCGTCTGTCTTCATGCACTGCATAATAGTGGCTGTCTGTGAACAGACACCATTTTTTAACCCTCAGCATCCCATCAATGTATCGGTATGTCACAACTTTTTTTTCACTCAGAGGCCCGATGACATACCAGTACATTTTGCAATTGAGTGGTCCATCATTCACACATTTTTCAAGTTTCGAGGGTGATTTTGTTAGGCATACGTGGGAGACCTTCCTCCACCCGCCATTAGGTGGGGACACTCCCCTTCCTCCCCGCGTGACACCCACACACTATTGTCTCAGTCACCTATCTGTTAGCAGTGACCTAGTCAAGACATGGCGCACCACAGTCTCAACAACGACGAAATTCAAGCTGCCCTTGATGCCTTCACAGGCGAAAGTGATTCCCCAGTCGATGACGATGTGAAGGACAAAGAGTATGTGGCGCCGGAGGAAGAAACAAGCAGCAATGATGAGGAGGTACTGTCTCCAAGGAAGGTGCGGTATGTCACGTACTGCAGGACTAGGGAAGGCCAGTCTGGACCCAAACCACATGCACACACCTCTCTTCAGCCCGTAGACGAAAGATCTGTCGAGGACAAGGACGAGGATGGAGCAGTAGGTTGGGGTGTTCACTCATGGTTGGGGAGGGAGAGGATTTCGCTGCAGGAGCTGAAGAGGCAGTGAAAAGTAGAATAAGGTATGGAGCAATTACTTTGTCTGAGGAAGGCGCGAGTGGTGGGGCAGGCGCAAGTGAAAGAGAAAGTGGTGGTGGTGGTGGGGAGCCAGCTCCCAGGCGAGCACGTGGTGCACCTGGCGAGTAGGCAGGTGGGGAGCAGCCACTCCCCAGCACCTCTTTCGCCCCCAAAACTTCCCGCGCTTCCTCCCCACAACCCCATGATGTGGTGAAAGGAAGGAAAGGGAAGGGAAAGAGGAAGCAAAAAAGGAGAGGGAAGAGAAGCATGAGTGGGGAAGGGCTCCGCTCTCTACTTCCCCAACCTCCTTCACCACCTTCTCTCGACCCCAACAAAGGTGACAATTGGGATGCAGCTGGAAACGGTGGTGTGTTGTAGGACTGGAAAGATGGGAGTGATTTCAATCCCATTCACCAGTTCACAGAGGAGTGGTGGTCTGGCTATACCACACCTGGCTTCCATGCAGGTCTGCCAGGGTAGATTTCTTTCACCAAAACTTCAGTGAGGAGTTTATGGAGAAGATAGTGGACCAAACCAACACGTTTGCTAGCAGCCAGCTCTGCCAAAGCAAGTGTGAAGGTACAACCAGCAGGCATTCCCAGCAGTATGACTACCCAGTCATGACAGGTGAGATGATCATATTTTTTGCCCTGGTTCTCTTGATGGGAATTGTGAGGACACGACAAATTCTGGCATATTGGTCTACAGACCCTATGATAAACACACTTTCCTTTGGGAGTAATGGGTCAGAATTGATTTCAGCAATTTCTGAGCCACCTTCACTTTTACGATGCCGACGACTCTGCAAATACTAATAACACTGATAGAATGAGGAGAATAAGGATGGTTTTAGACCACCTGCAGGACTAGCTACTTTCATCCTTCTATCCTTACAGAGACCTTGATATAAAAGAGAGTCTTGTGTTGTGGAGAGGCAATTTTTTTGGGGGGCAGTACGTACCTAGCAAGAGACACCGTTTTGGGTTCAAGATCTTCGTTATGTGTGACTGTAAGACTGGTTATGTGCAAGACATAGTCTTGTACACGGGCGCACAGACAGACATAACAGAAGATTGGTGTATTGGACTTTCAGGGGACGTGGTGAAGACCATGATAGAGGAGTACCTTCACTGTGGTCACATCTTGTGCCTAGACAACTGGTACACTAGCCCTGACTCGCTTGGGACCTCCACCTTCACGACACCTGAGTCTGTGGCACTGTGAAAAAAAGCCATCAGCATATGGTCAAGGTTGGGAGGAAACTTGACAAGAATAATTTTTTTTCTTTTTTTTCAAAGCTAACATCCTCACCACTTTATGGAACCACAACAGGGAAGTTTTCCCCCTGTTGATGGTTCACCGCCCCCTGATGCACTGCACCAGCTCCGTGGATTACTGCAGCGAGAGGAGGCACCACGTCTAGGAACTGGGGCCAGTAATTGACTACAGTGTCAACATGATTTTCATTGTGGAGTGTGCCAGGACTATGTTGAAGTGGTACATAAAGCTTTTTTTCCCACCTGCTACGCATCATGGTCCTCAACGCCCACTACCTCCATGCCTTGACTACGGATGCCTCAGAGACCTTCGAGGGGTTTGTGAGGGAGCTGTCCCGTGAACTTACTGTATCTCCAAATATGCAGTGGAAAGGCCACACCCCCATACCCACCCCGCCACTGCCAGCCAGACTCCCCTACACCTCACAAGATGCCACTTTCCCAGCATCATCCCTCTTCAACTGAACCGTCCAACACGCTAGCGCTGCTGTCACATATGCATTCACATGAAAGCAAGACCAAGCACTCAGAGAAAAGACATGAGGTACGAGAATGTTGATTCCAACATGGGATTGTGTGTGGAGCCCTGTTTCTGGGAATACCACACCTTTGTACACTTCTGATACTGTGTGTGCTTGCAATATATGATGCTCACTATAGTAGTGAGGCCTGTAAATATATATGTCATAACTGATATATAAGGTGTAAACTGGTATAATGTTTGTGGGAAGGTATTATGTAATTTGACAAAATCGATTGTTAGCTGAAACAACGGTCACAGTGAGTCACTGTTGCAAGAAACTGTAAATTTTTGTGTTCAGTGAGTGAAACAATGCTTATATCACCTATATTTGTGTATAAAAACCAATATATTCTTGTAATACATATAAATTCGTACCAAATGAACAAATACCTACCTATTCTGAGTGGTTTGGAATAGTTACCCCTACCATAGAAAACGTGAGAGCAACAGCGCAGCTCCAGAGAAGATTGTACCAGGTGTGGGGAGCGTCACCTGTACAGGACACTTCTAAGCTCAGGTGAGCACTTTTTTTGTGATTTACCATTGTTTCTCAAAAAGCGGAGGTTTGAGAAAAAAATATCAAAATCGGTCGGGACTGGAGGGGATCATTGGTGAAAAATAGGCCAGGACACTGAGGGTTTAGTGCATTTTACCACTAAAAAAAAAAAATGATAACATAAATAGAGAGTACTTGAAGGATTCCTAGAAGAGTTAGGGCAAGGAAAAAAAAAGGGGGGGGGGAACTGCTAAATAAAGGTGGTCCTATGTCCCCTTAAGATTACTAAGAATTATGAATGGTATGCTGCTGGTAAATATTAAAAAATTGTATTAAAAAAAACAAAAGGAAATAGAGTTTGCAGTGCCCGAGATCTTATGCTGTCAATACTTTTTGGCCTATGAGCTAAGAACAGTAATATTATCATTATATGTGGGAAATTAACATGTATATAATTCCTTATGGCATTGACTGAATGCTTGATATTCATTTAAATCACATGGACAATGTATAAAAATGGTTTAAGCATGTCAGTCTGAGGATCTCATCCTGCTATTGGCTACTGTTAAAAAAAAAAAAATGATAGTGCATGCCTCCAGTAGTGCAGATTATGGCCAGAGCTTGCCCTTGGCCTATTAGTTGGTAAGGTATGTACAACCCACAGATTTAATACCAAACAGTTTGGAGTTGCACTGTATAATATTGCACCGAGTTTTTCGTGTATCAAAATATTTTTACATAAATTATTTGCATTGTTCTATGTTTTCTGCAGGTATAGGGCTACTTTGTTACGAATAAATGAATAAGGGGTTTGTAAATGTCATAGCTTGTTTCCTCTTAAAATGTTTTGGAACAACCCCTTTAAATAGAGGGAAATCTTTCCTACTTAAACTTCTAGCATACTGTATTCATAAAGAGCCCTTAGGAAGAGCCCAAAATTAGCTTGAAGCAGACGGCTGTCAGCGATCACATGCCTCCTCCCAAAGTCCATATAATAATACATCGGGACATGTGCATTGGAGGGGTGGGGGGTGTAGATGCAGTCATGACGTCACTTGGCGTTAGCGCTAACACAGAAAATAGATCAACTATATTTGAAGATGACTTAAAAAAAATTTCTTGGCAGAATATTAACTATTTTTTACTTTTATTTATTTATATTTTTTCACACTACTTCTGGTACTTTTATGGGTAGATGATATGATGGTGATAAAAGGTTGATGTTCATGAGATGATGAAGAATTGACAAGTTTATGAAGGGTTGATGAAGAATTGCTTTAAAGTAGGTAAGAGGCTGATGAAGGGTTTCATCCTATGGTACGGGTTATATAATTCAGTAAATATAAGGAAAAGGTAGGAATTTAAAAAAATGAATGCTTACATCCCCTCGCTTAGTACAGAACTGGATATTATAAACTGCATTATCATATATATATATATATATATATATATATATATATATATATATACCCGGTGTGTATATATATATATATATATATATATATATATAGATAGATAGAGAGAGAGAGAGAGAGAGAGATAGATATAGATATATATATGGACTTTGATCCGTAAGACAAGATCAAGAGAATTACCTTAACCTTGCTTAAGAGAGCTGGGAAGGGGAGTCGAGATCACGACTTCAGTTCACCCTCACCCCCCTCCCCCTCCTGAGGCTCGTGAGCAGCTGAGTTGAAAAACCGCCACGTGACGTTATAATGCTTGATGTGCAGCATGGACCCTTTCTGTCAGCAAGTGTCCTGACATGTTATTACTGTATATGAACTTTGCCCACGCCAACGCCTATACCACACGACTGAGATCACCCAGATTTACTGTAATCACCTCTTCATTGACCCATGGTGCACACATGCACAAAAAAATTCATTAAAATCAATCATTTACCTTTTTAGATAACTTATGGCCCAACAAATAAGACAGTCCTGAGCTGGAATTCAAAATATAACCACCATAATTTACCCCGTCATGTCCCGAGCTATTTCGCACCTCTGACACCCCCCAATCCTGAGGTATTTTCGATTTTTTTTTTTTTTTTTTGACTAAAACCTCCGCTTTTGGTGAGAAACATCGAAAATTCATAGAGAAATTGCTCACCTGAGGTTTAAAATACTCGATCCAGGTACCAGTACCTCCTTATCTGACTGGGTTTCCTAACAGGCTGGCACCAAAGAAAACGAGTTCTGTGGGAGGGTAACTATTTCACACTACTCATAAACGGTATTTACTTGTTTACTTGATACGAATTTATATGTAGTACGAGAGTATATTGGTTTTCAAACAGTAATCTAGGCATTATAAGCATTGTTTCACTCACTAACTCATCACCATACCTGACCTTCTTTTGCCACATTGCCTGATCATTATTTCTGACTGTTTCTTCCTCTAATGCTATGTAAACTTTGTCCTCCACATTGTCATCGATTGGGGAATCACTCTGGCCCTGAATGTCTTTACTGGCCAGGTCACTGGTAACAGGTGAATTGCCGAGACAATGGCATGAGGGGGGGAGGGGGGAGGTTATGCGGTGTAAAGCATTGTCCCTGCTTGGCATCTTGTAGAGGAATAGAGGAAGGTGTCCCGTGTATATGTACGAAAAATCAGGCGCGAAAATTGAAAATTCTGCAAATGAGGGACCTTGCAATTGCACGACGTACCAGTACTTCGTCGGGACTGGCAAATGCAAAATGTTGCAATGTACCCATACATCAACAGGACGGGGCAGGTAAATAAACTCTTCATTGGCAGATGACCCACATATCCACAAAAATTCATTGAAATCCACGAATGACTTTTTGTGATATCTTGTGATCAATCAAATGAGTAAATACATAACTTTCTCCAACTTTCCTTGGTGAAGATAGAAATACGTAACAAAGGGATACAATATTTGGAAAGACTAATGAATGAGCATGATGTGAGTGTAAAAGTGCAACACATAACTGGGTTTCGTTGTGCACAAAGGGATATATATATATATATAATGGTGTATCAGATGGAGCCAGGATTCTGGGGGCCCATTGGATTAGGCAAACTTTAGCTATCTGGACATTGCTACTCCTCACTCAGGCCTGGAGTAGGAAAGAATGTCCAGATGATATATATATATATTATTAAGATGCGGGCTTTACCAGTTAGGTATTCGAGATGTTTCTCAGTGTTTCCCGATGTTTACCGTGGTTACAGTACGAGTTAGAGTTGCCAGTTTGCCTGCTGTTTGTGAGTATAATTGTTTCATAAGTTATGCATTAATCTTTGTACTCTTTTTCTTTATGATGTTTTATATATGTGATTGTTAAATTCTGTCATTTATCTTAAGTTTGAATGCTGAATTATTTACAGTATTATGTAACATATGAAAATTTTGGCATGTTTTGGATGTATCCGAATTGGTAACTGTTGTTGCTAGTGGCAGGTACAGGACCAGCACATCCTAGAATGTTGGAGAAGCAAGGAAGGCTATATAAGGATGGGGAAGAGACTAGGGTAAATTCAGTCAGCTTTCAGGTCAGTTTGAGTGTACAGTACAATAGTGCAGTGTCAGAGCAGTGAAGTTCGTGTATAATCGGTACGTGTGATAATAGTGAAGTGTTGTCAAGCATTAAATGTGACTGCAGTTAGTAAAGTTTGTATAGCTCCAGTGCTTGTGAAGACTGTGAAGTGAAGTTGGAAAGCATTAAGTGTAATTACCAGAAAAATAAAGATAGTGAACTTAAGTAACCAGTGTTTTCTACAACGCCTCAGCTGTCTTGTGTACTGTACACTGAAAGGCTGACCACAGGAAGAACAACTCACTGGGCAGTGTCCTTCCTGTAATGAGCTATTAGTGTTGGAGCCTGTGGCAGTGTGGGACAGGTACATAACAATATCTATCTATCTATCTACCTATATATATTTATGTGTGTGTGTGTGTGTGTGTGTGTGTGTGTGTGTGTGTGTGTGTGTTCTTTCTTATTTATATACATATCTATGAATGTGCTCATTCTTAAATACTGTATATACATTTATATAACTGTGTCCATATATATATATATATATATATATATATATATATATATATATATATATATATATATATTTATTTATATATATATCACCATCATTATCATCAGCCGTTTGAATATCGACTGCAGGACTGGCCTATCCCGACCGAAGTGGGGACAATACAGCCTATATATCTCTACCTAGTGGCTTAGGCTGCCTGGTAGAGATTGTATGAAGGGTGAGAAGTCCTTGTTAGTGTAAATGTAGTATTGGAGTGGCTTTGGATGTGTGTGTTGTCTGTAAACCAAGTGTAATTGGCCTGCGGAAGCCATCTGGGTGCAAGCATACTTTATAGTACGTGACACTGGTTCAACCACAGCACCCATTATGTCCGCCAAGCAATACTTGGTCAGAAGAATGCTCCCAAAGTTTATTACCCTGGCATGGCACAAACCATTGTCCTTCAGTGTACGAAAACACACACTTTACCACTGTACCACAGAGGTTCAATATATATATACATATAAGTAATCAGAGGCTGCAAACCTGCAAGTTTATTATTTTATTTAGTAGAATGCTAAATTCAAGATCTGTTCATTTCAAGATGTTTTGACACATTGCCTTTAAAAGACTGATTGTCATAAGCTGAGGGAAATAAAGACTAAGGAAGACAGTTCCTGAGCTGAATTTTTGCATAGAGAATCTGTTTACCTTTCCATGAGAAAGCCGGATAAACTAATGTTTCACTCCAGAAGTAATGAAGGGAGAAAAACAAGCAATTCAGGAGTGCAGTTACCATTCATATAACGAAAGGAGAAGAGCTAAAGATGCAACATTGTGGCAAATAGAGCAAGGTTGAAGAAAGTCAGTGACAGGAGTGGAGCACATAAGCCAAAAAGTTTTGACTTCATTTTGCTAAAAAGAGCTGTGTGGACGGAACCCCAGGATGCATGGTAGTTGTACACAGCAATGGGGTGAAAAGACCTCTTATGCAAAGTTAACACGTGCAAGGGTAAATGAGGCACGGAGTTGGCTTTAATGTCATGGCATTGAAAAATTGGGCAGCACCACTGTGTGGTTATGCACACATCACTCGCTCTGTCCCTGTCTGCTGGAAAGGGGACTGATGCACTTCAGGAGGCACTCTGAGCCTGCAGTCTACCGGGTTTACGAGTGCATCCAGAAGAGCATTGTATCCCCAAATATATTCATTTAACCCAAGGCGTCCCGACGACGTATGGATATGTCACCATGTTTTGGCATGGTGACACCCGATGACTTATCCATACGTTTTGCAATTGCAAGGTTCGTCATTTGCACATTTGTCAAGTTTCACGGGTGGTTTTTGGTAGGCATATGTGGGAGACTTTCCTCTACCCAACACCAGGCAGGGATAATGCCTGGCCCCACCTGATCGCCATACCCCCCACACTCCATTTTCTCGGCAACTCACCTGTTATCAATGTCCTGGCCAGTAAAGATATGTTGCACCACGGTCTCTCCAATGACGAAATTCAAGTCGAAAGTGATTCTTGAGGTGGAGGACAAAGGAAAAAAGAAGCCAGGGGAAGAAAGAAGCAGAAGTGATGAGGTGGTAACATCGTAAAGGAAGGTGCCATATGTTGATGTTTTTGGTGTGTGAACAATGCTTATATCGTCTATATTATTGCGTGAAAAGCAATACACTCTTGTACTACATATAAATTCGTACCAAATAAATAAACATTTACATATGAAATAGTTACCCCTCCCAAGAAAACGTTTTCTCTGGAGCCTGGCCTGAGAGAACACGGTACCAAGGTGAAGGGTACTGTTACCTGTATTTGGTATTTCTAAACTCAACTGAGCACGTTCTCTCTGAATTTTCAATGTTTCTCATAAAAAGTGGAGGTTTTAGCCAAAAAAAAAAAAAAAAAATCTAAACTCTGCAGGGATTGGAAGGGGGGTCATTTGTGAAAAATTTGCTGGGATGGGGCGGGTTAAAGTTGACACAGTTGTAATAGCAAGAATAAATTCGGCCTTAATTAATTCACTACCAGAGGTCGTTCCTAATTCAGGTAAAATCATCTGGCAGTAACCTGAATGTAATGAACAATACCTAATAGTAGTGAAGCAGCTACAGTAAGCAACTATATACTCCCTTAGTGGCATTATATGGCCACAGATCCTTCAGTTATCTCATCAGAGTCGCATCCACTGCCCATGACAAATAGACCATTCGGATTAGATCATCCCAACCCCTTGACTATGTTGCCACTAAATCAGTTTTGGAAAATATATACAGTATATATGTATGGTTACCATTTCAGTCCAATGACATGGTTCCCTACTTATGAATGCTGACTTACATATTTTCGACTTTATGAATATTGAAACCATGATTTGAAATTTGAATTTTGATCTTTTCCAGGGCTAGAAATACGTGATACGATGCAGCAGCAGTGAGCCGAATCACTGAATCACTCCTAGTCTGCACGGGCGATCGTTAGTGTAAACAGTTGATGCTCCGATGCTGTACAGTGTTCTGTGTTGCCAGTATTTTTAAAGATACCCACTCTCCCTGTATCTACGTTGTGTTTTGTGCATCTTTTCATGTCTATGAAATGCTTTTTTGTTTCTCCTGCTACTGGTGAAAAGATGAAGAGGAAGGCAATTACTCTAGATGGCGACTTGTCCTGTTTGTTGTTGTTGTTGTTGTTGATGATGTGATGGGAAATCATACTGATGGGGAATCATACTGATGGGAAATTGTGCACCAGCCCATAATGGCCATCCCACAAGAACTTGGACTTTTGCATTCGACGATCTCAGTACAGTTTTCAATAATAAACATGAGTTATTCAATACATTACTATAAAATAGACCTTGCATTAATGAGTTTGCCTAGCTGTAGGGTATTGTAAGTGTTCTATGCACTTTTAAGGTAGGCATGGCTAGGCTGAAATGTTCGGTTGGTTAGGTGTATTAAATGCATTTTCGACTTACAAAAATATCAACTTACAAGCAGTTTCTCGGGATGTAACCCCTTCGTAAGTAGGGGACCACCTATCTTTTGTGTTTATTCTTGCCACCACTAGCCGATTTCACTCGATTTATGAGAGACTTGAACTCAGGTGTTTAAATACAGCCCTCTTACTACTGATGATACCCCCTAAGCTGAATAATATTGTCTGGAGGTAATAAGGAATATGTGAAAAATGCATCACCTGAGTGAAGTTAAAGATAAAAGTAAAGGCAGACGTCATGAGATGCTTAGATGAATGCTAACCTTGGCAACTTAGGCCTTTGAGCCTGTGACAAGTTGTTCACCCATTACATGGGGATACAAAGTTACCTCAGTTATCTCCCTGAGGTGTTTCCCAAGGTACTCATTTTTCTGAGAAACACACAAACACACACACACACACACACACACACACACACACACACACACACACACACACACCAAATAGTGGCTAGACACGAATCGAGTAACACCATCTGTTAACACCTGAATTTGAACCCTGATGCTTTCTGGCCGAGAATTTCGTAGCTCGCAATGTTCACCACTTGGCCACTGTGGAAACATTTAAATGGGATCGAAAAAGAAGAGAGGAAATACAGAAACCTGACTGGACAAGATGAGAGACATAGTGACTAAAAGGTTTCAAGACAAGGAGGGGAGACATAGGAGAGCTGGAGGGAGGAAGGAGGAGGGCGAATAACAGTACACATTTGTGTAGCGAAGAAAGCGACTGAAACAGGCAGGAAGACTGACTAAATTAGAAGTAACGAGGAAAACGATACATGGAGAAAATAAATGAAGCTTAGCAAATAGTGCCTTTTAATAACTTCACTATTTTGTTCCTGCAACTACCACACAATTTTAATCAACTGAGGAGAGACGTTGGTAGTTCTGAAACCTAAGAAAGATTGTGTGATAATAATGGTAGCGATAATAGTAGCGATTGTGGTGATTGAAGTAGTAGTAGTAGTAGTAGTAGTAGCAGCAGCAGCAGCAGCAGCAGCAGTAGTAGTAATATTAATAGTAATAATAATAATAATAATGATAATAATAATAATAATAATAAACTCTGTAACTTTCCTGTGGACAGTCACTTGTCTCCACCTACTGTTTCTTACAATAACATTTACCCCATTGAGGAGGTTTACAATTTTTTAAATAAAACGAAAGAAACTCTCAGGAATCGGTCCACGAAGTTTCATTTTCAGATTACTTGCACAGGTCCCATTGAAATCTCCTGTAGACATGACCACCTTATCTTATTCACTCATAATAATAATATGACTCTTTCTGTCACTGCCCGTGGAAGATTTGGACTATTTTTCTATTAGCAATGACCCTTGCCACAAAACATAACCTAGGTCCTTCAGATTCCTTTCGCAGCCTCTGGTTCTCCTGGAATCGTTGCAAGACTTTGAGGCTGGAATAATGATAATACTGGCCAAAACAAGTCTCCAACTATGTAATTGGTGGAGACTAATAATAACATTAATGGCAGTTTATATAGTAAAGTCATGATTTGTATTTGTGTGTCTGTCTGTGTTTGTTCGTTTTCTTTCACGAGAACGGTAATAGATATTACTCCATTTATTCTTCACCTACGTAGTAGGTGGAGACTATTGTTTTCTCTGGTATTATTAGTCTCCAACTATGTAGGGTTCTTCACTGATGAACAGATGGCCACAATATACAAGTCATGTGCGTTCTCAGATCAAATACTGTTCACCACTGTGGAGTGGATGTGGAGCAGTTGCATTGAGGCAGTTGGACAAAATTCAGAATAAAGGCATTAGATTAATCAATAATCCTGCCATAACGCAGGACCTTCCTCCATTTCCACTACATAGAGATGTTGCTTCTTTAGCATTATTTTATCGATATTTTACTGTAAGTACTCTGACGAACTGGCTTAAATTGTGCCTTCCCTTCACATTTTCTTCCGAAATACTCGGGCAGCTGGGAGCACCCATGAACTCACACTCTCTCCCTCTCAATGCAGAAATTCTGCTTATCAAAATTCACTTATCCCCAGAACTACTACCCTCTGGAATTCACTTGCTGGGAGTTGCTTCCCACATACATTAAATCCACTCGAAATTAAATCCAATTATTATAAGTATTTTATGAATGGACTTATTTTTTTCCCCTTTGTTTTTCCTTCCTCCATTCATTATCAAAAATATATATATATATATATATATATATATATATATATATATATATATATATATATATATATATTTGTTTTCGCCTCAGAATCTCGCAACGATATCAGGAGAACCGGACACTGCACAAGGAATCTGAAGCATCCGGGTTATGTGACCTGGCATGGGCCATTGGTGATAGAAAAAAAAAAAAAAATCCAAATCTCCCCAGTGGGGTCAAAGATACTGTAAGAAACAGTAGCAGACACATGCGTCCTTCAACACCTTTGTCAGATCGCTTGATGATATTACACAAGAAGGTACCTTAGGATCTTCATTTTTTTTTTTTTTTTTTTTTTTACACATACCTTACCACATGGTGGAGCTTCATTTTGTGGTTACGTAATAAAAGTATTTAACTAATTTTAGTCTTTACTTACTATGTAGGTGAAGATTATTGTTTTTGCTGGTATTAGTAGTCTCCACCTACTACATAGGTGGAAACTATTGGTCTTAGTGGTATTATTATTATTCTGGCCTCAGAGTCTCGTGACGAATCCAGGGGAACTGGAGGCTGCGCAACTAATCTGAAGGGCCCATATAATATTTCCTGGCATGGTCCATTGCTGATAGAAAAAAAAAATCGAAATCTCTTCTCTATGGTCAAGGTAACTGTAAGAAAGAGTAGGTGGAGACTAGTGACTGTCTGCAAGACAGTTACAGTGTTCTGATTACTATTATTCTCGCCACAGAGTCTCGGAACGATTCCAGGAGAACTGGAGACTGTGCAAGGAATCTGAAGTGCCCAGGTTATGTGTCCTGGTATGGGCCATTGCTGAGAGAAAAAGAAATCCAAACCTCCCCAGTGGGGTCAAGGTCATTGTAAGAAACAGTAGCAGACTCATGCGTTCTTTGACACCTTTGTCATATCCCTTGCTGATTTTACACAAGAAATTACCCTAGGGTTTTCAGATTTAGATTATATTACACCTATCTTATAACCTTAATGTGGCTACGTAATAGGAATACAGAAGTTATATTCTGGCCTCAGAGTCTCTTGATGATTCCAGGAGAACCGGAGACTGCGGAAGGAACTTGAAGGGCGCAATTTATGTCTTGGCTTGGACCATTATTGATAGAAAAAAAAATCCAAATCTCCCCAGTGGGGTCAAGGTCACATAGAAACAGTAGGTGCGGGCCAGTGACTGTCCGTAAGACAGTTACACAGTCCTAGGTCTTTTTTGCATTAGGTCAGGGTAAGTCCATGAAGTATAAGGAAAATATAAAAAAAACAAATTTTGGTAGTCACGCGCAATGCACTAACAGAAAATTGCCGGAAATTGAGACACGCGAAAAAATCCAAAAATAGTTTCTTCAACTTGTGGTCGGAATTGGTCGTTGTGGGCTTGATAACGGTATGGAAATAAAAATAATGGTATTTGTAAACATTATGTGATGGAAAGGTCATTAGTTAGTCCTGCAATTTTTTGCGGCAAGCACTAGCTAATAATAATAATCTTTCATCATCATCATCATCCAATCCTACGTTGCCCAATGAGGAGCGTAGGAGCCCGGGGCTAGGCAAATTGGTCCTGACATTTAAGATGAGAGTGACCGGCCTCACTCATCTCTGAGTGGCATTACGTGAGCAATAAATCCCAACCAACCCTTGGATATAAACCTGTACCGGCTCAATCAGGCGCCGTAATTTGGTTATATGGTTATCACCCAGCGTAGTAAATGGTTTCCTGGTGTACAGGAAATCATTTGGCTTGTCACTCGCTGTAGAGTCACCCATAGGTAGAAGGAGGAGGAAAGAATGAAGGAACGAAAGACAGAAGAGCGAGTGTAACATCACCCGTACTCAGAAGGACGAGGAAAGAATGAAATAAATAAAACAGATGAGGAAGGAAGGAGAGGAAAGGGCAAACACCTGAGAGCGGCACTACATCGAGTGAGTGGATGGTGAGCGTCCCCACCTACCGCAAACAATAATAGTAATAATAATGATAATAATAATAATAATAATAATAAAAATAATAATAATAATAATAAGGAGCAGTGCCAAGGCACAGCACACCCGACCCCAGCAGTCATTTTAGTGCCGACTTATAAACATAATAAGATATCTAATCTAAGATGTCACATATCAAATTTGGAGTAAATCGGGTGAAAATTGACGATCTTATGCCCATTTGAAATCTTAGGCTTGATCCACCTGACATTGACCCCCCTACCGCTGAGGGACGACTCCCCTGATGTAAGGAGGTATGGTGTAGGATGCAGAATTGAAAAATGTACCTTTAGGTATTGGTTTCATGCCGATATGACGAATTTGAAAGGAGTTATGGCGATAAAATGATTTTTTACTCGTCCCCCTTTTATTTTATTTATTATTATTATTTTTTTTTTTGGGGGGGGCGGGCCTACAGCCTGGACCTTGGCCCAGTTTGGCCCAATATTTGATTAGGGGATCAGAAAGTCATAGCCCATTATCCTTTTAATTTTAGTCAAAATCGCACGATTAGTTTTCACGTAAAGTTGTTAACGGATAGACAGACAGACAAACAAACAAAGAGACAGACAGACAAACCAAGTGAAAACAATACCTATCCCCGAGCCCCTCCGGGGCGGGGACGGGTAGAAGTAATAATAATAATAATAATAATAATAATACATAATGAAGGATTTACGAAGGGACAAGAGGCAAGGAGATTAATCCCCGAGCTAGACCTCATCAGATCATGTAGCCCTGCTAGGGTTACAGGAGAACGCTACCCCTCCCAGTACAACAGCTACCAGGCGGGGCGCGAACTCGCAACCTCACGATTACGAGCCCAGCACCCTACCACCGAGCTACCGCGCTCCCCAGGGACAAGAGGCAAGCAAAAGGAATAATGGATGACAAAGACATATTCATAAAATAATTTAAGGTAAAAAATAAAAGAACAAAAAGAAGAGAGAGAGAGAGACAGACAGACAGACAGACAGAACCTAAGCTTAAGTGTTGTGCTTCCCTTGAGCGCACATTCCTTGAAAACACCTCCCATCTCCCCCCTTCCCAGTCCCCTTTCTACTCCATCATACATACACTCACAGCTTTGGTTAATCCGTTATAAGCGTAAGAAAAATTAAATAAGTTGTTTGTACTGTCACTAACGACCTTATTCGGCATCAGTGCATCAGTGTGGCTTCCCATCCTGTTTACCATTATCCCTTCATTCACTGTTGCCTTCTGCTTACTGCCTCTACATAAGTTCACATTCAGGCTATGAGATTTTTTATTTATTAATTTAATTTGAGAGGTGAAGATAAATACAGCCTTCATTAATCCATTTAATGGTACGTATCCCTTGTTAGCTGAGTAATATAAAAACCTCTAGTGGTAGCCTAATAATAATAAATAAAAAAATCATCATACGGAAAGGGTTCAAAATCTCCAGCACCTTTTCAGCTTATAATACATTATTAACTCATTATTTGATACCACAGACGATTCGACTTATCCCAGGAGTAGTTTCCCCTTCCCGAAGAGTTTAAACATTAATACCTTCCATTCTGAAAAGTGAGAAACCTCGTCTTGTTGTCGTCAAACAGTCTGATTTGGATTAGAGTCTGCCTTACGTCTCCAGGTGTTTAAAAGCCTAGGCTATTACACTGACGACTTGAGAGAGTCTAGTTATTTTGTTCTTAATATCGCAAGATGATTTATTCAAATTAGGGGTATTTTCGGCCCATAATAGTTAGTGATTTAGAGACTTACATTACGTGTAGTTATCATCCACAGTTAGTTATAATAGCATCATCACATACCGGTACATAGACAAAGTACAACTCTAAATATTAATTATGCGTCACCTAAGATAATGCGTAAAACTTGGTTGTGAAGATTGAGGCGCGTCTGTGGTTGTGGTGATATTGATTGTGGTTGAGCTGTTAGTGTAGGTGATGGTGGTGGTGGTTGTGATGAAGGTAGTGGTGGCTTTGGTCGTGGTCGTCGTTATGGTGGTGGTCGTAGTGTAGTAGTAGTAGTTGTTCCCTAGGCAGTCTGGCTGAACAGACCCTGGTCGTAGTGTTGGTGGTTGTGGTTGTTGGTGGTTGTGGTGGTTGGTGGTTGTGGTGGTGATGGTTGTAGTGGTACTGGTGTTGGTGGTTACTGCACGTTGGTAACGGACACAGAGAGAGAGAGAGAGAGACAGACAGACAGACAGACAGACAGACAGACACAGACAGAGAGTAAATGGAGGGTGACATGAAAAGATAAACTGACAGAGAGTAAAATAAACGAGACAGGAAGGAAAACAACTGGAGACGGAACAGATGGAACGTGAAAAGAGAAAATTGAAGAGCATTTGGGAAGAGGAGAAAAATGAAATTCATTGAGGTGAAAACTCTTGTAGACTCATTGATCTGGGAAGCTATACTAGTGAGGTGCAGCCATGCCATACTTGTTTACTTTAGCTTGGCGTAAAATTGCAGCCTCTCCATCATTAATGCTGAACTATAAAAAGAGGTTAACACGAGTATATGGAACTAATTACGAAAAAAAAAAAATGTCCATGTAAAAGGTGTGGAACCTTTGTACTGTCATGCTTTGGAACAGAGCCGTGAGACTTGGCTGCACAAGGGCGATAATTTCAGCCAAACTCAAAGTGAATAATCCAGTCAGGTTCATCACTAAACAGAGGAAAGTGTTTCCCTCTCAAAAATCATCGTGGCTTTGCAGTGGATTAGCCCAACCTTCGCTATAAACTCGATTGAAACCCTTGAATCCTTTTACTGTATTTTATATTCTTGACAAAACTAGGGAATTTTATTCAATTTAGAAAAGCTACCTGGTTCCAAAGGAATTAGTATTGGATACGCGTAGATCTTACCATTTCAGTACAAGTCGTCAATCCTGTGTTGAATAAAATCATCTCCAGAAAAATATCCATCCATCCATCATCCAATCCTACATTGCCCCAAAAGGAGCGTAGGAGCCCGCGGCTAGGCAGTTGGTCCCGACATTTAAGATGAGACTGACCAGCCTCACTCATCCCTGAGTGACAATACATGAGCAATCAACCCCAGCCATTCCTTGTATATAAATCTTCACAGGCTCAATCCGATTGGAGCGCAATAATAACCCACTAAACCACCAGGCGCCAAAATCTGGTTATATGGTTGCCACCCAGCGTAGTAAATGGTTTCCTGGTGTACAGGAAACCATTTGGCTTGTCACTCAGTGTAGAGTCACCCACTGGCAAAAGTAAGAGGAAAGAATGAAGGAAGTATAGACAAGTATAATTGTAGTGTTGGAGTAGCTTTGGATGTGTGTGTAGTCTGTGAACCAAGTGTAATCGGCCCACGCAAGCCGAGTGGGTGCAAGCATACTTTATAGCACGCGACACTGGTTCAACCACAGCACTCCTTGTGTCCGCCAATGCAGTACGTGGCCGGGTGAACACTCCCAACGTTTATTGCCCTGGCGGGGCGTGAACCCTGGTTTACCCATGTACAAAATCCACACTCAACCACTGTACCACAGAGGCTATATATATATATATATATATATATATATATATATATATATATATATAATGTTATATATATATATATTTGTTACATAGCCTATGATTTCATCCTTTGTGTAATTTTAATGCACAGTATGCTGCATGTTTAACCACGAGCGTGTTCTGCCTCAGTCCCCCCCCCTTCTACCGTTATTATAGAGTAAGTCGTCCTTTCTGTTGTTCAGAGTAGGATTGTCAGCTCTTTGTCCCCTATGGCTTCATTTGCGCGTCCTTCTTACAAGTTGTATCAAGCTCTGCTGGCCCCTATATAATGAGCTCTGCTCCGGAAGTCTCCAACCATCTAGCAGCTGTGTAATTTGAGTATAACTGTTATTGCATTTTTTCTTTGTACTGTATAGCATAATGTGTTGATTTGTAGGCCTAGTGAGTTTTTTTTGTAATTTATGTAGGATTCATTTTGTCAGCCAGTTTTAATATTATTTTGTATCTGTAATAATTTATCTTGCATTAACTGAGCATTACCCAGTGTATTTTCATTTTATCAGGGCTGACTTAGATAAATTTACTCTTGCTAATTTCATGTTAATAGAGGCTATTGCAGTTAACCATATATTTAACCTGTTTTTGCCATTACATTATCCTTATGAGTCCTGAATGCTTTGTTGTTAGTTTGAGCATTAAACTTTAACTTGTAATTTTACCTAACTCTTTTGTTTTGAACCTGGAACTTTACGGGACAGTAGTGATTTTTAGTATTCTCACTTAAAGTGTACATTATCTTTCTCTGTTCCGTAACATAAATTTGGCGACCTCATATCAGGATATTCAGGATATTATCATAAGGATATTGCTTGATATTTTGTGACTGTTACTTATTCATGATGTCTACTATTACTACGCTTGATGAAGCCAAAGATTTTTTGTCAAATGTGCAAACAGTGTTGGATGTAGAAAACAGAACAAAGAATGAACTTAAGCTTGTTGCTCAACAATTGGGAATTGCTGTTCGCTCTCATCATTCTAAAGATCAAATTGTTGGCATGATTAATGAAAGCTTGTTTAATGTAACTCCTCCAAATGAGCAAACGCAGATTGAATTAGCTAAGTTACAGCTAGCCCTGCAGGAGGCTCGTGTGAAGGAAGCTGAATTTCAAGCACGTGCTAAGGAGGCTGAGTCTCAGGCTAAGGAGGCTTGTGTTAAGGAGGCTAAGTTTCACGCACAGGTTGAACTTGCTAGGATTCAGGCAGACCATGAGTATCGCATGAAACAAGGTGGAACTGGATCATCTAGCGCTGATGATTTTGATGTGGCTAAAAATGTTAAACTTGTCCCTCCTTTTAATGAATCTGATTTAACAAAGTATTTTCAGTTGTTTGAGAGGGTAGCTACAGGTTTTAATTGGCCCAGAAAGTATTGGCCAGTACTCCTTCAAACTGTTCTCACCGGTAAAGCTCAAGTAACTTATGCATCTTTGCCTCAGGATCAATCTGATAATTATGATGTAGTTAAGAGCTTGATTCTTAAGGCCTATGAGCTTGTTCCTGAAGCCTAAAGAATAAAATTTAGAACAACTTACAAGCAAGATAAGCAATCCCATGTTGAGTATGCAAAAATCAAAGAAGATCTGTTAGAGCAGTGGTTAAATTCTAAGAATGTGGATTCTAATTTTGGTAAATTTAAGCAGATGATTTTGCTGGAGGACTTCAAGAGGTGTATTAGTAAAGATGTAAGCCTATATCTTGATGAGAAAAGAATAGATAATTTGTCTGATGCTGCAGTTTTAGCTGATGAATATGTTCTCACTCACAAGAGATATTCTAAAGAAAAAAGGAAAGCTGAGAGTAAGTACGTTGCCTCAACTCAGAGTACAGGTAACAGGAAAGAGAATAAAGATGATGTTTCTCGGGAAGTAAATACCAGCTTCACCTCTAGATTTCAGAAAAGTAAATGTACTTATTGTAGTAAGCTTGGTCATACTACGGAGAAATGTTTCAGGAGACAGCGTGATGTGAACAAAAAGGAGTCTTTAAATATTCGGTCAATTGGTCTAGTGTCCACTCTTGAGAGTTCCCAGAATTCTTTAACTGAGTTAATTGAACCTGCTTTGAGGGGTAACTTAAATTCTCATGATGGAGCTCCTCTTTTGAGCAGTAACGTGGGTGACACTCTCAAGAGTTCATGTGCTAATTTCCTGTCTGATGGTTTTGTCAGTCCTCTGGACAGTAATGACAGGAAATCAGTTAAAATATATCGTGATACAGGTGCTTGCCAATCCCTTATGCTGACCAGTGTTCTAGGCTCTAATGTTAATTCCTCTGATGAAACTGTAATCTTACAAGGTGTAGGGAATAATTACTTCTCTGTCCCTCTGTGCAGAGTGAATTTAGAGTCTGGTTTTGTTAATGGTTCCGTTATGGTTGGGTTGGTTGAGACACTCCCAATGTCAGGTGTTACTTTCTTTCTTGGAAATGATATTGGTGGAAGTCAAGTGTGTCCAGCTCCTCAGTTGTCTAGTGAGCCAGTGGCTGCGTCCCGGGATTGTGATGTCCCTGATGTGTTCCCTGCGTGTGCTGTCACTAGGGCTAAGTCTAAAGTTACTGGTGATTTAGAGGATAATGATGATGATGATGTTATCCTAGCTGACACTTTTCTTGCTAATTTGGACCACTCACCAGATGAGGCAGTACCCCGTAGTGTTGATGATTTGTCTCGTCAAGAGTTGGTTGAGTTGCAGGTTGCTGACTCTGAGTTGAAAGGTCTAGCTAACTCTGCTTGCAGTGAGGAAGAGTCAGCTGGTGCTTCTACTTGTTATTATATAAAGTCAGGAGTACTTATGAGGAAGTGGAGACCCCCAATAGTATCAGCCGACTGTGAATGGGAGGTTGTACATCAAGTTGTCATCCCTCGTGTTTGTAGGCAGGATATCATTAGAGTGGCTCATGATTCCAGTTTGGCAGGACACCTTGGAGTGAGGAAGACTGTGGCACGCATTTTGAAACACTTCTACTGGCCAGGTATCTTCAGGGATGTTTCCTGGTATTGTAAGTCTTGTCACACCTGTTAAGTTGTGGGGAAGTGTAATCAGACCGAAAAGGTTGCACCTCTAGTTCCCATTCCTCCTTTTGAGGCGCCATTCACCCGTGCGTTGGTGGATATTGTGGGCCCTCTTCCTAAGACTTCTTCAGGATTTTCTTACATGTTGACCCTGATTGATATGGCTACTCGTTATCCTGAAGCCATTCCACTTAGAAATATCTCAGCAAAGAACGTGGTTAAGGAAATGCTAGGGTTCTTCACAAAGTTTGGTCTGCCCAAGGAGGTACAGTCAGACCGGGGAAGTAATTTCATGTCGAATGTTTTCAAGCAGTCTCTGAAAGAGTTGGGCATCACCCAGATCACGTCTTCAGCTTACCATCCCCAGACCCAAGGAGCGTTGGAGAGATATCATCAAACACTCAAATCGATGCTCAAGAAATACTGTTTGGAACATCAGAAAGACTGGGATAAAGGTCTTCCATTCGTTGTGTTTGCCACAAGAGAATCTCCAAATGAATCACTGGGCTTCTCACCTTTTGAATTACTGTTTGGCCATGAAGTGGGAGGGCCCATTGAGCTACTCAAGGAATGCTGGCTGTCGGAGGAAGATGACGTCAACCTGCTGGAGTATGTGATGAAGTTCAAAGAACGGCTGTCCACTGCTTTACAGCTGGCGAGAGAGAATTTAGGAGCTGCTCAGGAGAAAATGAAGACTTGGTATGATAAGTCCAGGTTACGCCACTTTCAGCCAGGAGATCAGGTTTTGATTCTGCTACCGGTTCATGGGCAACCTCTTCAAGCCAAGTTTAGTGGTCCTTATTTCGTGGAGAAGAAACTCAGTGATGTCAACTATGTCATCGCCACACCAGATCGTAGAAAGAACAAGCAACTATGTCACATCAACATGCTAAAGTTATATCACAGGCGGGACGAAAATAACCCAGTCTGCACTGTAGCTGTTCCACCCGAGTCTGCAAGTGAAGCTCTCCCATGCAGTATGAGCCTGAGTGATAGTTTGGGGAAGAATCCTGATATCATGAATGATCTCCAGACTAAGCTTTCTTATCTACCTCCCGAGGAAAGGCAGGAGTTTTCGGCATTACTGCAGGAGTACCCGCAAGTGTTCTGTGCCACTCCAGGAAGAACCACTGTGTTGATGCATGATGTCGATGTTGGAGACGCAAAGCCAATTAAATTGGCTCCTTACCGTGTGAACCCAGTGAAAGTTCCTCTCATCCAGAAGGAGCTTGGCTACCTGTTGGACCACAAGATGATTGAGCTCTGTCAGAGCGAGTGGAGTTCTCCTGTCACTCTAGTCCCTAAGCCAGGTGGGTCACAGCAGCTTTGCATCGACTATAGACGTGTTAATCAGATAACCAAAACAGACACTTACCCTCTCCCTCGCGTGGAAGATTGCATAGACAAGATCGGAAAGGCTAGGTACATAAGTAAGTTTGATTTGTTAAAGGGATACTGGCAAGTACCTATGACTGAACGTGCTAGGGAGATCTCATGTTTTGTAACACTAGGAAAGGCTTTTGCATGTTCTGTAATGCCGTATGGAATGAAGAATGCACCAGCCACATTTCAGAAGCTCATGAATGTTGTAACAGAGGGTTTGGCAGGGTGTGTTGTTTATATTGATGATGTATTAATCTTCAGTGACAACTGGAAAGATCACCTATGCCATGTCAGTAAATTTCTTGAGCGTTTAGTTCAGGCTAATCTTGTAGCTAATTTATCAAAGTGTGAGTTTGGTCAAGCTTAAGTTCAGTACCTTGGGTACGTAATTGGTGATGGACATGTTGAACCACCAGGAGCTAAGGTTCAGGTTATAAGTGATCTTCCCAGACCTAAAAGTAGGAAAGAACTACAAAGATTTTTGGGAATGGTAGGTTATTACAGGAGATTTGTTCTTAACTTTTCAATTCTTGTATCACCACTTACAGACCTACTGAAAAAGGGAGTTAAATTTGTCTGGACCGATAACTGTGAATCCTCTTTCAACAAACTTAAAGCTATTCTATTAAGTCAGCCAGTGCTCGCTACTCCAGATTTTGCTAAGCCTTTTAAGATGGCTGTTGATGCAAGTGATACAGGAGCTGGGGCTGTTTTGCTGCAAGAGGATGATCAGGGTATTGAACACCCTGTATCTTATTACAGTAAGAAGTTCACTCCACCTCAAAAGAACTACTCAACTATTGAGAAAGAGCTTTTGGCCTTGATTTTGGGTTTACAGCATTTTTTATTTTATTTGTGTTCTGGTTTTGACCCCATAGTCATTTATACCGATCATAACCCACTGAAATTCCTTAGTAAGTTTAAAGATAAAAATCAGAGATTGACAAGATGGAGTCTACTTCTTCAGGAGTATTCATTAGACATACAACATGTCAAGGGGAAAGAAAATGTTATTGCAGATTGCTTATCTAGACTTTAGACAGATTATTTTAGAGTAATAAGAAATTTCCTTTGTAAATTTCTTTTTCTTTGTGGGGAGGTGTTACATAGCCTATGATTTCATCATCCATTGTGTAATTTTAATGCACAGTATGCTGCATGTTTGATCACGAGCGTGTTCTGCCTCAGTCCCCCCCTTCTACCGTTATTATAGAGTAAGTCATCCTTTCTGTTGTTCAGAGTAGGATTGTCAGCTCTTTGTCCCCTATGGCTTCATTTGCGTGTCCTTCTTACAAGTTGTATCAAGCTCTGCTGGCCCCTATATAATGAGCTCAGTCTCTGCATCATTGCCACTTAGATCTACTCCTCATTTTGTTCACATCTCTGTCCTCCCCTGTACCGTTATTATTATTGTGAGTGCTCCGGAAGTCTCCAACCATCTAGCAGCTGTGTAATTTGAGTATAACTGTTATTGCATTTTTTCCTTGTACTGTATAGCATAAGGTGTTGATTTGTAGGCCTAGTGAGTTTTTTTTGTAATTTATGTAGGATTCTTTTTGTCAGCCAGTTTTAATATTATTTTGTATCTGTAATAATTTATCTTGCATTAACTGAGCATTACCCAGTGTATTTTCATTTTATCAGGGCTGACATAGATAAATTTACTCTTGCTAATTTCATGTTAATAAAGGCTATTGCAGTTAACCATATATTTAACCTGTTTTTGCCATTACATTATCCTTATGAGTCCTGAATGTTTTGTTGTTAGTTTGAGCATTAAACTTTAACTTGTAATTTTACCTAACTCTTTTGTTTTGAACCTGGAACTTTACGGGACAGTAGTGATTTTTAGTATTCTCACTTAAAGTGTACATTATCCTTCTCTGTTCCGTAACAATATATATATATATATATATATATATATATATATATATATATATATATATATATTATCGCGATATTGCCAGATGCCTTAATCCTGTAAGGGGTGGCCACAAACAGATCGCCTCCATGTCATTGTGTCCTCTGTACAACCTCAGTGTGTTTCTCCTAACACTTCCTATCACATCCAAATCCACACCACAACGACTCCTTCACTTTCTCATTTGTCAGTGCGTCTCTCCATAAGATCCACATGCTCCTCTTAACCCGCCCCATGCTGGTGCCATTTTAAAACGGTCTGAAGTAATTGTGCGCTCAGTGCCAGTGCCGTTTTAAAACGGTCTCGATTTCATAAATTCATTGTGACCGCAATTTTTAAGCTAGGCGTGAAAAAATTGGTGTGCTTGTAGGGCAACCCTTCCTCTATCTGCCCTCAGGCGGCCTGGCCCATACACCCACGCACTTCTGCCTCACGCTAGCTCTGCCTCACTCTGCTTGCATCAGTCATACAGTGAAGTGATGTCTCGCTGCGATCTCTCTGACGAGGAGATTCAGGACCTTCTGAGGGTTCCCTACACTGGGGAAAGCAATTTGGAGGATGACGACATGCATGATAAGGACTACATCCAGCCTTAGAAGGAAAGTAATAGTGATGACGAAATTTCTTCACCTAGAAAATCCAAGTATTTGGGCTACACTAGGGCAACACATGGTAGGAGGCCACCTGCATGTCGTCGTCTTACACGTCACGACGATGAGGAGGAAAGGGAGGAGGAAGGTGGTCCTGCAGTTAAGGGGTGGTCGGGGAGGGAAAGGATTTCACCACGTGGGGAGGAATGTGTGAGGAGGAAGCGTGGAAGATTTGGGAAAGTTCCATTGTTGGGGGGGAGTGACTCATCTCGCGCCTCGCTCTCGCTTGCCCCCACGTGACCCAGCTCAGCCCAGCACCTCAGGACAAAGTCTTCCTGCCTTCCCCACATCCAGCACCTCACATGAAACTCTTCTCCCATTCCCCACACTTCCCACAGCCCAAGGAACACGGAGGCAATGATGATGATGAGGAAATGACATGGGAGTTGGAGGACAGTAGTGACTCTGTCCCCCACATTCACCAGTTCACCCACTAAAACGAGGCCGGTTGTAGTGTCCCTGAACTTCACCATACCTCTAGTAGGCTTGACTTTTTCAGGAACTACTTTCCTGTGGAGTTTGTTTTGAAGATTGTGGCCCTGACCAACAACTTTGCTGCATTTGAATGTGGGGGAACAACACAGACACGGCACAGCCAATTGTTTGAACCTGACGTGACCCTGGGTGAAATGTATGTGTTCCTTGCACTTGTGCTTTTGATGGGGATAATGAAAGAAAATCAGCTTCCCTCGTATTGGACTGTGGATCCAGTAATGGTGACACCACTTGTTGGTAAGGCGATGGGAAGGAATCATTTTCAGTATATCCTGAGCCACCTTCATTTTTTTGACACCCTTGACCCTGCTAACGCAAACAACATGGACAGGATGAGGAGGATACGTCTGGTTTTTGATCACCTTCGATAGAAATTCCGAACCTCCTTCTCTCCATACCGAGACCTCATCATAGACGAGAGTCTAGTGCTATGGAGAGGTAATATTGCTTTTCGTTAGTATATCCCCAGCAAAAGACACAGGTTTGGCTTCAAAATCTTCATGATGTATGACTGTAAGACTGGGTATGTGCAGGACATAGTCCTGTACACAGGTTTTCAGATGGACATCACAGAAGATAGAAGTTTGAGACTCTCAGGGGCTATGGTAAAAATGATGATTGAGGAATATCTTCATCATGGACATGTCTTATACCTCGATAATTGGCATAAGCCCCCTTCTCACCAGGTACCTTCACCTGCAGGAAACTGGTCTGTGCGGCACTCTAAAGAACCGTCGGCACATGGTGAAGGTGGAGAGGAAGCTTCAGAAAAACGAGGTTGTTTTTTACAAATCACATAATATCCTTGCAACAGCATGGCACCACAACCATGAAGTATTCCTCCTCTTGTCTGTTCATCAGCCCCTTGTACACCGCACAGACAGTGTAGCTTACAGGGCAGAATGGCGGCGCCACGTCTAGAAACCAGAACCTGTCTTGGCGTACAATGTGAATATGCGACAGGTGGATCAGTCAGATGCCATGATTTCCAGTGCTGACTGTGCCAGGCCCACGATAAAGTGGTATACAAAATTATTCTTCCATCTCCTCGACATCACCATCCTCAATGCTCACTATCTCCATGCACATACCACTGGCATCCAGGCGACCTTCGAGGGCTATATTCGTGAGCTGGTGTGGGAAATAGTGAGGGAATATGGGGAAGATAGAAGTACTGCTCACCACTTCCACACTGCTGCCACACCTCTCTGCCTCATCTCTAGACATTTCCCCAAAATTGTCCCTCCAAGTGGAACACGTCAGAATCCCCAGCAGAGGTGTCACGTGTGTGCAAACAGCACTGTAACGCCACTTACTCAGTGGAAGGACTCAAGGTATATGTGTGCAGAGTGTGATGTAGGACTGTTCATATACCCATGCTTTGAGGAGTACCACACTCTCACTAACTATTGAGAAACAATAGTGTGGTAATGAGAAGCGATAAAAAGGTGCTCAAAAAGTGTTGTAAATACGAAAAAAGATGCTCAGAAAGTGTTATAAATACTACATACAATGATGACGTATATATTTTCTCATAAGTGTAAGGACTGAACGTTGTGGAGTAAACTTTTACGTATGTTCTCGTAAGTGTTAGACGATGTATGCACCATGAGATTATCAAAAATACTCTGGTAATGTCTGTGTATACTGAAGGCAAGTTGTAAATAATTTACTGTAAGTGAAAGGGCTGTACATTGTGAAGTCAAGTTCTGCATATTTTCTCGTAACTGTAAGACAATGCATTCTCAGTGATACGTATAGTTTTGCATGATAAGTGATTCTTTCCCCAAAAAACATGATTTCTTTATGAAATTGTAAGATTTCTGTTTTGGATGAGAAGTGGACAGAAAAATGTTAAGACCATTCCTATACCTTCCCTGAGTCACGTTGGCGAAAATACCTGAGTTTACCTTGCATAGAAAATGGGTTTTCTCTCACCTCTGCTGGGGATTCCCCGCTTGCTCACACCTGCGGGCGGCCGGAGGGACTACGAAAAACGCACTTCCAGCCTCCTGTGAGTTTTTTTTATGGTCATATTCGTTTTTTTCACCTCAAAATCTATCATTTTAGGCTTAAAAAAAAAAAAAAATTGGCAGGCACGGGGATGACACTTAGGGCTTGAAATGGCACGCACCCGGCGGGTTAAGTAACTCATTTCCACAGCTCTCATTCTTGACTTCAGTCCCTCCAACATGGTCCAAGCTTCACTTCCATGCGTTAGAGTTGGTATCACAGTAATGTCATGTGGTAACTTTTTCACTTCAATGCTCACTTCCCTGTTTCTTATCACTGCTTTCAAGGAACCAGCAACCTTTCTTCCTTGTTGTACCCTTTCAAGCAGTTCACCCTCTAAACTTTCATCCTTACTCATCACACTACCCAAGTACTTAAATGTACTCACGTTTTCCATTTCCTCCTCATCCAACCTCACTGTACATTCACTAATTTCACTTCTCTCGAAGACCATAACTTTACTCTTCCCGACATTTACTTTTAGATTCCATTTCTTACGCACTCTCCCAAACTCATCCACCAAGCCTTGCAGTTCCCCTTCATCTTCATTTAACAACACAGTATCATCTGCAAACAACAGTACTGGGAGTTTCCAAGCACTGCTCTCTCTCACTAGGGCGCTCCAACATCCACTGCCCTACCTTGTATCTCTTTTATAACCCCATCGCGGAGATATCACATCCTTGATTCACTCCAACCTTCAAATAGAAATATTCACTCAGTTCACTATCCACACGCACTGCAGCCTTAGCACCCTCGTACATACTCTTCATGGCCTTCAACAACTTCCCACCTACTCCATATAATCTTAATACTTTCCACAATCCTTGTCTATCCACCTTGTCATATGTTTTCTCCAAATCCATGAAGGCAGCATACAACTTCTTTCTCCTCTCTAAAAATTTTTCCACCAAATATATATATATATAAAGAAGGAACAAATGGATTCGGATATGGTAGGTTTTCCTATGAGACAAGAAGATATTTTTCAACTTACGATATGCGTCTCATAGTGACGAGATTAATGGGGGCCATAGCTAATTTCTCCAGTTCGAAATGCATTCCAAGTCTGAAGCAAATAAGCTGATGGTAATGGTCATATATTAATAGATGCACAATAAGGGCAACAACCTGACAGCTCATACTGAAGAAAAAGAGGAGGAAACGGAGACAGATTTCCACGCAGGTACGTTGATTTAGGACAATATTTCTCAAACTTTTTCATTTCATTCCCCACTTGTGGGAATCTTAACATCCTCCTGGACCCCCTGCACTTTTCTCTCAAACCCCTAACAAATAATGATGATTTGCTTCTATGCATATAACTATCAATCAGAATGTATATTTTGTTACATATCAGTGGGATGGATGACACTATTTCCTCTAAGTCAGTCGAATGATTGGAGGCTAAGTCACTGATAACACACATCTCATATCTGGGTCCACATTCAACCGGTTACAGTTTTGACGTTTTATGTGTAGAAGGGTGGAGAAACAGATTCACATATATATGTTGTGGAGAATGGCAAAAGGACTCTAAGTGCAATTTCACCAACTTCTGGACTTGAGCGATACAACAATGGAGCAACAGAACACAAAGCTTTTCTTCATAAAGGTCTCTGGCTGCAGAATCATTCTTGAGGTGAGGGAATTCGTCCTAAACATCCTCGGGAATGACAGCAATATCAAGTGTGTCAGAGAAAGGATTCCACACCAATATCTTTTCTCACTCCTTGAATTCTGGGAAGTATCTTTTGCACTCCCTTTTCAAGGATTTCAAGTGTTCATTTATTTCACTATTGAGTGATGGGTCAAGTAAGTGATCCGCTTCAACCCTGTCAAAAAGTTGAAGGATTCTCGTACATGGCGACATTTTCAGCACTCACTTTCCTTTGCAAGTTCTGGAGTTTAGCAAGAAATGCATATATACAGTCTATGAGGTGAAATACATTTCTTTCCTTGCTTTGTAGCCTGAGATTCAGCCTGTTTAGCTGCTCAAAAATTCCGGCCAAGTATGCAAGACGTGGCTTCCACAGGACTGGCTGAAGAGACTAAATAGATCATCCTTCCCCCTCATTCCCAGGAAAAGTTTAAGTACTCTCGGAAGCTCATAATCTCTCTTCACAACAATGCCCTTGGACAGCCATCATACTTTGAAGTAAAAGAGGAGGGATTCATGTTCTGAATCCATGTCTCCACAGAGTTTCTGGAAAATGTGAGAGTTCAAATCTTCTTTTTTCACAAAGTTGACACATTTTACAACTGCCTCCAGAATCTTGCAAAGGGCATAAGGGAGGGTTTTTGACGCCAGTGCACAATGATGGATCATACAGTGATCCACTTTCACAATCGGAGCTATTTCCATATAATTTTTCTGTAGCCACGATTTTGACCCCAGCATCGCCGGAGTTCATCAGTCCAGACTCCACGACAGCTTTCCCGGGATATTCCATCAGCTGTGAAGAAAAACGCCAACTTTTCCAGCACATCTAAAGCATTTGTGATACTTTCAATCTGTGTAAAGAACAGATATTCATCTCTGATGTCATGCATCAATACATACCTAACAAACACCTGTAGTTGTGCACAAGAACTCACATCCATTGACTCATCCAGCTACACTGAGAACATACCAGCTGGAGACAATTTAATCTCCTATTTTATTTGTTCCATGATATCAGCTGACACTTTACTAATTCTCCGTTTCACTTTGTCGTTTGACAGAGAAATCTGCTGAATCTTATGTGCACTTGACTCTTCAACAACCTGCTTGGCCATCTTTACAACACACGGCTTAATTAAAGTTTCACAAATCGTGTTTTTTTTCTTCCTTGCTATTTCAAGAGAAACCTCGTATGATGCCTTTACTACACCCCTTTTCTGTTGTTGAAATGTACCACTCCGTTACAGTCTCTGTTTTCTCAAACTCTGTCCTTGGCGCTAGGAGATAGTGAGATCTTTTTCTCTGTTTACTGGGGGAGGATTGTCATCAGACGATGTTTCAGCTTACTAAGCCTCACAGAATCATTCCCAGCACTTTTAAGCACAGCACACTCTGAGGTTTTTCGACGCCATCAGCGAGAACTGATGTAAATCCATAGTTGATGTATTCATTATTGACCTTTGGCTTCTTAGCAACACTGGCAGCCATCACAAATCTGTGTAAAAAAAAAGTCAAACAAATAGAAACAGCCGAATGATAAACTTTAAAATTATATGGCTACTTGCACGAAAGTGAATTAATCCACTACACTGATTTAATATCAATGTGGAAAAAAATCACGGTGTAAAGCAAAGGTCACCAAACTAGCATGATTTATTTTTAACTATACTAACATTAATTTTATGCAGGAAGAAGTCTGGTTTTCAAAATATGATTTTTTTTTTTCAAACAATACTACATTCATTTGTTTGTTATTACTTTTGTTTCTAATAAGTTGGAATAAGTTTCATTAACGAAAATTTCTAGTTAATGATGTACAGTAGATGTCACCCATAGTGCAGCTGAAGCAAAATTCGTGTGGCATCATAGTAACTATTAAATTCTATGAATTCTCCGCGTGTGGTAGCGGGGTTTCGTCGTCGCCTTTACTTATGCAAAAATTGTGTAATGGTTACACTGTAAGAAAACGTGATGAAAAAACATGTGAAATTGCTAAATGCAGCAGTATACTTTGAATAATCATAATTAATCATTACTTTACCATTTTCACACTGTCACAAATTTTGACAGTTAACAGAAAAAGTTGATGTAAAAAAATAGGCAAAAAGGTGTAAACGCAACATAAGACACATGAGGTACCGTACCCTATATGAATGTGTAAACATCGATAATTCTAAGGTAGCAAACAACAAAAACTAATTTTGGTTTGTCCGACTCTACCTTGCATTAAAATTTCACATTGTTTATCATGAATTTCAAGCCACAGCTGCTAAATCTCCATTGAAATCGAGTTTGGTGAAAGCCGTTTAATATAAATTCATCGTAACAAGTTGATTTTTTCTTCAGCATTGATTTTAATACGGATTGTTTGGTGAAAGTGAATTAGCTGAATTTCTTCATAAACAGTATGTTAAATCAATTATTTTATTTTTTTATTTTTTTTTATTTTTTTGGTGCAAGCGGCCAATGACATTAAAAAACAAATGAATGTGAAAATAAACAAAAATGAAATTATAAGGGGAATATTTGAGAGTAATATGAAAGAGAGAGGTGTGATAGGGAGACCATCAGTGAGCTGGGAAGGCAGAGTGAAGGAATACATAACCTGTAAAACTATACCTATATCAAAATACATCTATACGTGTATATACAGATAGACAGGAGAAAACAAATAGTAGCCTAGTCAGATTCACAATACTAATATCAATTACATCTTTCGCATGTAACACTATACAGAAGGCAGTAGATATTTCTCACAAACTTACACCTGCTGGCGCCAACTGGGGTCGTGACCGAGAGAGGTTACAACAGGAAGCGTGGGAGACACACTTGCAATTTATACACAGTCATAAGTCTGTGGGAAGAATCCTTTCTGTAGAGGCGAATAGGATTTTAGATATGGTTTGCTCAACAACAAGTTCACTCCTGCGTATTGCATAGAAAGTGTTGCCACTTCGCCATATTTTTTCATACCTGCTCATTGGTCCAGCGGTGCTGAAACATAATAAGTAGACGCTGGAGAGAGAGGGAGCAAGGCGACAAGCTTAAACATGTGACCCTCTTACCTGAGACACTCTGAGTTATAACTTACACTAGCCCTCCATGACCCCTATAAAATCCTACAATGGCCCCCTAGGATAGGATGCCATGCTCCCAGTTTGAGAACCAGTGCTTTAGGACAAGACAAGGTAACAGAGCCTTTCATTTGCAGTGGATTGTCTGAGAGTGACGACGATTTATATATCACGGTATATATTAGAGCATATGAAAAAGGCTACTATGGACATATTCCCTACAATTTGTTAAAGGAAAATAAGAAGGGCGGAAGTAGGGTAGCTGGAATCTTTCCCCTCCCCCTTGTCTTTGTATTGGGATGAAGATGGGGTGATCCGACATG
This sequence comes from Coenobita brevimanus, assembly GCF_032717465.1. Classification (NCBI taxonomy): domain Eukaryota; kingdom Metazoa; phylum Arthropoda; class Malacostraca; order Decapoda; family Coenobitidae; genus Coenobita; species Coenobita brevimanus. The sequence goes on from NC_137033.1 coordinate 41,770,556, forward strand.
TCTTGCAACAGCCTTTTACATCGCCTTAGAAGCAATGGTAAACGAAGAGAGGTTTGGTAGGATTCTCTGCTCATAGATGACTATCGGTTGATAACTTCTGATGAACCCATTCACTCGATCTAGTGATAACACCAGATGTTCTACCTTCAGTGACAAGCCGAATGGTTTCTTGTAACCCAGGAAACCAGTTGTATTATTGAGTGATAACTTTATAACCATATGACGCCTTGTGGTCTATTGGGTTATGGCGCTATAGCCAAATGAAGCCCATGGTGTTTACATCCTGGGGGAGATTTGGGCTAATTGCTCACATGATACCACTCAGGGGAAAGTGACGCTGGTCATCCTCTACTTAAACGTTGAGACCTAGTAGCCTTGCCCCAGGCCGCAGAGCTCCAGATGGCGCAAACAAGAACTGTATGATGCAAGGATAGGTAGTTCAGAAAGGAAAGTGACGGATACACTAAACGTGCAGTAACTCAGTGGAATACTAGGAGGGTTTTTGTCGTTGACTGTAGCTGTTATGGGGCAGGATGGGAAGAGTCAATGTCAGATACTTCGTTTTCCGGTCTGATTCATGTCCCCCAGAAGTCAGGGAACGTATTCATATATTTTATTCAGCCTGATCCGTGTGTAGGATTGACTGATTATTTTATCTTCACCCATACTTCAATGTATCGCTTCACAACCCAGCCAGAGTGATTATTAAAGTGAAATCCATCACAACAAAAATCATTTATTACTCATTCCCTTTAACTAGGATTAAAACTGCTATCTCACCATCGTGAATGCTTAGTTGTAACAACGAATTAGCGTGAGAATACTATGTTTAGTCACGAAGAAGTACTTTGTAAAGGATTTTGAGCCACAGTCTTTGTCATTTTCTGCCCTTGAACAAAAATATGAAACAGGTTGCAATAGGAAAGAAAATCTAAGTCAAGTTAAGGTAACAAGAGTATTATTGCTTGAGGGACTTGTTATCGAAGAGTCTAACATTCACCTTAGATAAATATGGCTCCAGAGAGCCTTTTCTGAATCTCCACAGCCTACTTCAGCTCCTTAGGCTATTTTTTTTTTTAACTGTGTTATTGCTATTTTCAAACGATTTTATTCAGAGTAAAAGAGAGTTATTCTAACTGGAAAAGTTTGATATAGCCTTTTTCTTCAATACTACCGGGCTTTTCTAAGTTGAAAAAAAAAAAAATTGTTTGGAGGCAGTGAGAATAATACATACATAAAAGGCCTCACCATAAGGATGGGGGAGATATATGGCAAATGAAGATGGCAGCGATGATCATGCAAAAGTAAGAGTATGGTAGAAAGAAGTGAGAAAAATCACGGAAAACAAAAAAGAGAAAGATGGATACCAACAAATGAGGAAGAGGCTTGAACTTAAGGTCTAAGACATTAGCATTTTATATTCTTGTTTTCTCATGACGATTTTATTCAGCTCAAGACAGGATTTCGAACTGGAATAAGTAGGATGATCTCCTTAGCTGAGTAAATTCGTTTAGTGGTGGCAAGGATAAAGTACAAAAATATGTTTTCCGTATGACGTACCGGTAGTTAAGGTGACAAGGATGAGAAAGAAGTGTGATAATAGATGATAGGTGTGAGGAATATGGGAAATATAATCGGAAGCATGAAGACAGTAAGGAGTCAACATCATCATTATCATCATCATTCTGTATTGAAGATAGGCTAAGGTAGGGTCAGGTAGGACTGCTGATCCTCGGAAATAGTTCTTGTAATCTTCTGCCTAGAATTGTATTTGAAAAAAAAAAAAATGAATACAAGAAGGATCACTGAGAGAGTGCAACACACGCACACTGTGGTTCACCTAAGGGGCAAACATTTACTTTTTGACCTTGGTCTTTAACTACTGTTCTCAAGACCGAATTATTCCATTCTTGCGTGAGCTTCAACCCGTCTACAGAGTTAAGAACAGACAGAACGAAAACAGTTGGAGTTAAACCTTTCTTTGGCCTTGCCTTTCAACCTATTGGTCGCAAAATCGAAGATGATATCTAATCAGTATATCTGAGTCATTTGGTCGAGATTCTGACCTACTCCTAAGACACTGACCTTGAACTGTTTGAACTCAGAGCGGAATTACTTTTATCCTTGCCTTGCCCATAATTCCATCAAGTTTGTTTAACAATTAACAAAGCTGTGACCTGCCATGTGACCATGACCTTTGTCCTACTGGATAAAAAAAGCAAAAACAGTGGGTCGGCTCTTGGGAGGTCCTTGAAGTCTTCCACAGAGTTTGGCTCAGATCGCATCAAAAGTGAGTTATTAACACACACACACACACACACACAAACACACACACACACACACACACACACACCGAACAATACAATACCTCGGTCACACTTTGACAGGGCGCATGTAAACTGATTTGTCTCTTTCCACACATTTTCTGAATCATGTTTTCATCACTTGAATGTTATCGTTTTATTAGCACCTTTTTCATCGCTTTTCTCACTCATTCAGGTTCTCTCTCTTAGTGTCGTCCCTTTTCTGCTTTCATTGTCATTTCTTTCATCAGACGCACTGTTCTTACACACATTTCACGGCTAAGAAGGAAAATACCATTAATCTTAATATCATCATTATCACCATCATCATCATCATTATCACCATCATTATCATCTTATGTCAACCCTATTCCCACACTGAGCTTAGGTAAGATCCCTTAGGAAGAAAAAAAAAAAACACATACAAACACACTTGACTAAAAATGACGCACAAAATTATAAAAAAAAAAAAAAATGGTAACGGTAGCTGAAATTACAGAGAAAAGAATTCAGTTAAAAAAGAGAAAAAAAAAAGGAAAAAAAAAAAAAGGAGGCTGAAGCGAGGGGAAAACAACATAATTGATTTGGATATGAAGGTGTCAGAATTCGACGAGAGGACCCCGATTGTTTTGAAGTGGACTGACAGAGATGCCATGTGTGAGTGAGAGAGAAAGAGAGAGAGAGAGAAAGAGAGGGGGGGGGGGTTAGTGGCATTTGGCTACAAAAAGGAAAACGTGATATGAACACATTTTACTCACTCTTTATAATACGATGACGTCAGAATTATCATTCCACCGACAGGCGATTTTCTTCAATGTGTGAAGGATCAGTAGCAGTGTTCTGTTTAAATAACCCTATATCCAGTCCCTTTAATGAGAAAAGTGTTCCACATCCGGGACGATATCGTCTGGAGAGAGCAAGATTAATTTAGAAGAGTTGCCAACAGTGAACTGATTAAGAAATGATAAGAACATTATATAAACCCAAGAACAAACATCGGCGATATTAGCCATAAATATTCTAAAGATAAAAACACAGCAGGAATTTCTAGATATATGTATTAGGTACACAGTACTATTCGGACTGAAGGAAATAAACTGAAAATGAAAATTAATGCATTACTTTCATAAAATCAAATTATATGCATTAATTATTTCCAGCACACACACACACACACACACACACACACACACAAACTCTTGTAAAGAGCTACAAGAAGAATTAAATAAACTTCATGCATGGGGTAATACATGGCAAATGGAATTCAATGTGGACAAGTGTCATGTAATCAAGTATGGTAAAAGTGGAAAAAGACCTGATTGCGATTATACGCTAGGAAATAAAACCCTACACACATCAGAAAGAGAGAAGGACCTAGGTGTGATTATCAATAACAGACTATCTCCGGCTGACCACATCAATGAGAAGGTAAGGAACATGTATACACTGCTTGCAAATATGAGAATAGCATTCACATACATAAATGAAGACATGCTAAGAAGGATAATAACATCATTCATCAGACCAACCCTGGAGTATGCATCAGTAGTCTGGAGTCCTCATCTCAAAAAACACATAGACAAGATTGAAAAAGTTCAAAGGGCCGTTACAAGATGGATAACAAGCTTAAGGGATCTAAGCTACGAAGAAAGACTAAATAAACTGAATCTACCAACACTACACGACAGAAGGAAAAGAGGTGACATGGTAATGCTATATAAATGCATATCAGGGAAGGAGAAAATAGACATAAATGATTACTTAACATATGGGGAAGCATCAGCAAGAGGACACTGCAAAAAACTGCATAAGAAGAGAGGTGATAAAGACGTGAGGAAATTCAGTTTCCCAAACAGAGCAATTGATCAGTGGAATGCACTACCGAATGAAATAGTGTGTGCCAAAATAATTCACAAATTTAAGGGTATGTACGATAAATATGGTTTAAGACACGGGACAGTACGAGCTTGACTCATTCCTGTAAAGATACAATTAGGTAAGAACAATTAGGTAAGAACACACACACACAAAAGTTTCAGTCTTGTCAAATTCTATCAGCAGCAACCTCAAGTTCTGCACACAGTGTGATGAAGTAGGGAAGAGAACGCAGAGGCATCCAAGATATACCATTTAACGAGGTGGTTTATAGTCAAAAAGAAGGAAATGGCATTCTCTCCACTTTATCTAGTACGGCAACATCTGGAACATGCAGTGCAGTTCTGGTTGTCGACACCGGAGAAATATATTGTAATTCTTGACAGAGTCTATGCGTGGGATACTACGGTGATCCCATCCATCAGGCACATGGGATACTAGGGAAAGCTGCAGACACTGAACCTCTTTTCCTTAGAGACTAGATTTTTGGATGGACAGCAAATTGACATTTTCAGGATCTTTCGTGTGTTTGGAAACACTGACTACCAGTTCATATACAGTTTAAACAGAAACTTGATGTGGAATCATAATTGGCAGCTTAATTTAAAGCGTTACCACCATGATCCATTAGGTACTTTCATGACATGTCTGTAGTACCTGGAAACGCCTATCAGGAGAGTTAGCGAAAGTTCCTGGATAGAGAAAATCAAAGTTAGGTTAGATAGTGCTTTGCAAGCCCTAGCTTAGGGTTATTTCAAATGTTAACCCTTTCATGCAAATTGTCTTCTCTCAGCCTTTTTCCTCCAGGTTAGGTGTACTTGTACTTTTATTTTGTATCCGCTCCACGAGTGGGAGAGGTGGGTGGGGTCTGCCTTCATCATTACTATACTTTTCTCTCACTAGTAGAGTAGCCATATGTACTGTGGGTCACGAAAGTATCGGTGAACGGTATGCGTCAAACCGTTTGGACCACAGAACTAAGGTCGTTGAAATATTAGTGTCCGACCTACCACACGTTGGTACTCTTGCGTCGGAAGGTGTCATATAAGGCCAACTAGCAATATCCTCTTGCAAACACATAGCAAATGTTATGTTTATATAAACAGCCATTGTTCATACACAACGAGACGTTGGTAAACTTCAGCAGTTGTTCGAATGTTGTCGGTAGGCATCGAACCCCCTGTTCATAGATACCTTTGTGACCCCATAGTACAGTTTTTAACGCCGTTTATTGTACCTTCTGGGTAGGCTATGTGTCGAAAAACATTTTGAGCTAATACCTGTCCCTGCAGCTCTCTCTCTCTCTCTCTCTCTCTCTCTCTCTCTCTGACACTACCATATCCTTGGCAGAGTGAAATTAAAAGAAACACTAATAATAGTATCGAAGACAATTCTGTGGACAAAGCAGAAGGGGAAAGACAATAAAACTGGCATACACAAAGTTACTTTGGACTGAAACATTTACTTTTGGTACAAAGAGAGAGAGAGAGAGAGAGAGAGAGAGAGAGAGAGAGAGAGAGAAATGAGCAAAAGAGAGAAGGAAGAAAGAAAACACGATTACATCTGCTAGGGCATCATGTTCCTAGGGAATACTAAGCACTGTGGAATACCTACGTATTACAAGAGATTGGACAGTCAATTCTCCCACCACCAGGGGTGGTCCAGTATGAGTTTCTTGTTTGACACCCAAATTTTCACTATGTAACGCCGATCGCTGAAAAATAATCATCTGGTCTTCTGTCGAACATACTGAACAGCATATATGGTTGTGCTTTTCATCACACATTCCGGAATCCTTTTCCATTCCGGGATGATTTTAACATACATAATGTTGAATGGTTATTGCACTCTACCAGGACTGACGATGCTGGTCTAGAGTGCGAGCTGTTTGCAGAATCGTTTAATCTCAGGCAACTGGTAAAGCAACCAACCAGAATACCAGATAATCCTGATCATAATGCCCATCATTTTGGATCTGTTCCTGACAAATAATCCAGATCGGTACAGGATAGAGGTATTGTCTCCACTTGGATCCTCTGGCCACAATCTCATCAAAGCCTCATTACTTAGCCCCCCCAAACCTCCTCATTCTGAACCTGTCAGGGTGACCCGATGGCACCTTGATAGGGAAAACTGGGATGAATTTAGAAATTATCTTGCTGACATTCCATGGCAGTCTTTCTTCTCTAGTGATGTCAATTCTACCCAATCCCACATTTGCTATTTAATACTAGCTGGTATGAATTTATTCATAACAAATCAACAATTCACTAACAGATCTAACTCTCCAAAATGGTTTGACAGCAACTGTGCCAGAGCAACAGCCCAAAAGTCATCAGCATATAACTGTTACTTGAATAAAAAACATCTGAATCACTCTCTCAATTTAAAATTGCTAAAAACCATGCAAAAGCTGTAATAAGTCTTGCTAAATCAAACTTTCTTCAAAACCAAGCATCAAAACTACTTAACAACCCTTATGACAATAGAATACTCTGGTCAACTCTCAATTCTTCCAGTAATAACTTTAACAAGTCATCATCCATTCCCCCACTAAAATCTCCAGATGGCAACATTAAAAATGACCCGCGTGGGAAAGCAGATATCTTTGACAGTACATTTGCCATAAATTCTACCTTAGAGGAAGCCAGCCAGAATGTCCCAGCACTAGAAATTGCCTCTCCCGACATTGTTCCACTTAAGATACAGACAAGGTACATGAAATCCGTCCTAGACAAGTTACCTACCAACAAAGCTCGAGGCCCAGATGGAATCCCGCCAATTGTTTTGAAAAAGTGTTCCCCAGAATTTGCAAAATTATTCAGACTGTGCATAAGTACTTCTTCATTTCCTAATTCATGGAAAGAAGCCAATATCCACCCAATTCCAAAGAAAGGAAGTTCCTCTGACCCCTCTGATTACAGACCAATAGCTGTCACATCTTCTCTTGGTAAGGTTTTTGAAACTGTAATTAATAAGCACATAGCAAAACATCTTGAATCCAACAACCTTATTAGTGATAGACAATATGGTTTTCGCCAAGAAAGATCCACCATTGACATACTCAATCTCCTGACTCATACCATCCATCAATCAGTTGACCTACATGGTGACTTTCATGCAGTAGCCTTCGACAGAGTGTGGCACCGTTCCCTGTTGTCCAAACTCCCTTGCTATGGACTAAACTCTTTTGTACCTTTGATTTCCTCATATCTCAGCAATAGAAAAATAAGAGTAAAAGTAGATGATGTATATTCCACTTTCCACTCAGTTAACGCCGGCGTGCCGCAGGGATCAGCTCTGGCACCAACCCTGTTCCACGTTCATATTAATGATCTCTTATCTGTCACCCACAATCCCATCCATTCATATGCAGATGACTCAATACTTCATAGTTCATTCACACTCAGACATCCATCTGCGAAGTCCGATATCTCTAACTCTTACCTCAGTACAGACATCTCTTTAAATCAAGACTTATCCACGATCAGTGAATGGGTACAAAACAACCTTGTCTCATTTAATGCTAGTAAAACTAAATATATACAATTTACTAATAGGCAGGTATTGCCAGAATCGTATATTACCTTCAATGTTACAAATATTCCCATTTCCAAAAGTATTGAAATTCTCGGCATCTCGCTTAACAATGCCCTCAGCTGGACCTCTCATGTCAGATCACTTGCTAAAACCGCCTCAAAGAAACTTGGACTATTGTACAGAGTCCATAACTTCTTCACTGACGAGCAGCTAGTTATAATTTATAAGAGTCATATGCGTTCTCAGCTTGAATATTGCTCACCCTTGTGGAGCGGATGTGGAGAGGTTGCACTAAAACAAGTAGACAAAATTCAGAACAAAGCTGTTAGAAGTATTAATAACTCTGCTATTACTAATAAACTACCTCCCCTACAAGTAAGAGGGAATGTTGCCTCCCTTACATTATATTACAGATATTTCTACAGCAAATGCTCAGACGAAGTTGCGTCCATGGTGCCACCTCTCCATGCCTTCCCTCGTG